>NW_017671300.1:12500-132776 GCF_001879085.1 Nicotiana attenuata | reverse complement strand
TATATATAGATATTTATATTGTCGACTATTATTTATGGAGCTGCTAAGAATATATATTTTTGTGATGACCCGATAGGTCATCTTATGTTTTAGAACCTAATTCTATGTTTCGAAGGCTCAAATACCTCATGCTAGCCTTCCTCGATTTGCGCACACAGTCCGGAGGTTTTTTTTCGGAGAGCTTTTATGTTAAAAACTGATAAAATATAAAAAAAATTGCCTTGAAATCCATTTGAGTTGACTTCAGTTAACATTTTGAGCAAACGGACCCGGATCCGTATTTCGACGGTCCCGGTGGGTCCATATCGCGATTTAGGACTTGGGCGTATGCCTGGAATCGAATTTGGAGGTCCCTAGCTCGAGTTATCGCATTTTGTTGAAATTTGAAAGCTTAATGACTTTGAAAGTTTGACCAATATTTGACTTTATTGATATCAGGTCTGTATTTTGGTTCCAGAACCCGGTATAGGTCCAATACTATATTTATGACTTGTTTGTCAAATTTGGTGAGAAACGGAATTGGTTTGACGTGATTTGGTCGTCCGGTTGTGAAATAGAATTTCATGAGGTTTATTGAAAATTTCCTTTGATTTGATGCTAAATTCATAATTCTAGGTGTTATTATGGCGATTTGATCGCGCGAGCAAGTTTGTATGATGTTCTTGGACTTGTGTGTATGTTTGGTTTGAAGCCCCGAGCGCTCGGGTGAGTTTCGGATAGGCTATTGAGTGAGTTTGGACTTAGAAACATAGCTGATGCATTTTAGTTCTGGTGTCTGTTCTGATCTCGCATTTGCAAGATCTGGCTCGCATTTGCGAAGAAACCATCGCGTTTGCGAGCCTGGGCATGGCAGGGGGTACTCGCATTTGCGAGGTACAAGTTTGCATTTGCGAACTTGTCAATTCCGTTTTTGCGAAGGCAGAGTCGCATTTGCGACTCAACACCTTATGGGATGATCTTCGCATTTGCGAAGAAAGTTCCGCATTTGCGAGGGCATCAGGGTTCGCATTTGCGACCACTTTATCGGAAATGCGATTACTGGGATTTTAGAAGGAGTTCGCAATTGTGACCTCTTTCTCGCAATTGCGTGTTCGCAATTGCGATCTGCAACTGTGTAAAACTTGAGTTAGACGGAATTTTTGTTCATTCTTCAAATTTTCAAACTAGAAAACCCTAGAGGCGATTTTTCCAAGAACCCTTCTTCCCAAATCATTGGTAAGTGATTCTAATCTATTTTCTTTCAATCTTTCATTACATTTCCTAAGATTTCAACCTAAAATCTAGTGTTTGCATGGTGGAAATTGGGGGTTTGGGTAGAATTAGGGATTTTTATAAAATTGGAATTTAGACTTTAAGTTGAGGTCGGATTCCAAAAAAAATTGCATAACCGGCTCTGGTGTGAATGGGTAATCGGGTTTTGTTCCGAATTTCGGATTTGAACCAAGTGGGCCTGGGAGTTGACTTTTGTTGACTTTTTCAATAATGACCTAAATTGAATTTTTTGCAATCGTGGGTAATTTTTAAGGCTTATTCTGAATCTTTTGGTTGGTAATTTTACTAGATATTGTTGGTTCAGAGACTTATTTGAAAGGCAAAGTTGTGGTTGAGATTTGACTGGTCTTTGGAGCGAGGTAAGTATTGTGTCTAACCTTGACTTGAGGGAACTAGGAACCCTCGGACTATGTGCTATGTGAATTCCCTGTGAGCAACGTATATGCGAGGTGACGAGTGATTATACGCTGTCGAATTACTTGTTTTCCCTGATTTCCACTGTTCTTTAATTATCTCCTTCCTTGTCTTAAATGTTATAGGCCCTAAATGCTTTCATGCTTATTTGCTACTTGTTAATCGATGTTCTCTCCTGTTAATGATGTTAGATCTTTTCATAGTTTTATGATTCCCTGCTATTTGCTTAACTAACTTACTTGCACCTTCTAATTGTAAATTACTAGATTTATGTAGATTCCTATGTTGTACAAGGTTTCCCTTTTGGTTCAGTTCGGTATTTATTTATCGTAAAGGTTTTCGTGGTTTGAATTGTAAATTTGACTATGCACATTGAGTATTTGGTACTAATATGGTGGAATCGGATTGCACGCCACAACAGGTGAAATAAGGGTGGATTGATATGGTGAAATAAGGGTGAATTTGTACCGTACAGTGGAATCGGGTTGCGCACCGCAACAGGTGAAATAAGGGTGGATTGATATGGTGGAATAAAGGTGAATATATATATATATATATATATTCACCTTTATATATATAAGGGAGGATTCTGTTGTTGATGTTATTACGGTGAAATAAGGGAGGATTCTGTGTTGTACGGTGGGATCGGGTTGCGCGCCGCAACAACCTATGTGTTTATATTTTCTTGAGCTGTGCTGGTTTTTGGTATTCTCATTTGATATGCTAAGGATTGGTAATTCTGGATGACACTGGCTTATTACTTGAGGTTGTAGTTATTATTTTTAGTTGACTGTCTTATTTCGTCCCATATTTCTATTTTTGTCTTTGTTATATACTGCGTATAGGTTGTAGTGTAGGTGACCTGCCTTAGCCTCGTCACTACTTCGTCGAGGTTAGGCTCGGCACTTACAGAGTGTATGGGGTCGGTTGTACTCATACTACACTCTGCACTTCTTGTGCAGATTTTGAAGTCAGTCCCAGCAGTGGCTATTAGCGTGCTTAGATTGATCAGGGCAATGGAGATTTGAGGTATAGCTGCTCATTGCCGGCAGCTCCTGGAGTCCCCCTCCCTTTTATTTAGTTGTGTACTTTCATTCAAACGGCCTTGTATTTATTTCAGACCCTTGTATGTACTATTCTAGTAGCTCGTGCACTTGTGACACTGAGTCCGGGGATATATTAAATGTTTGGCTGTTTTAGCTTCCGCATTATTATTTTGGATTATTGCAGTTAATTCACTTCTTCTTCATTATTTAATTTTAAACTGTAAAAATGGATAATATGTTCTAAAGTTGGCTTGCCTAGCGAGTGAAATGTTAGGCACCATCACGATCCCGACGATGAGAATGCCGGGTCGTGACAATTTTTTTATTGAATTGGATTATTATTTATTAGACTGAAAATAAATAATAATAAAATGTGAAATAAGAAAATACTACTGAAAAGTTATATTTTTCGGTCACTTTGATTTTTGTGTGAGTTAGTGAAAATTTTATGATTTTTGTGTGAGAGAACATAACTAAATGACTTTGGTGGAAAAAAAGTCATAGTTATTATATTACCATTTGTGAAATTTATCCTATTTTTTCACTATAACGTACGACTTATATTGGTTAAGTTTTTGCATCTTCGTACTAATTTCAATATATTTTCTTTTCATGCGTTCAAGATTAGATTTCTTTTTTCTTTTTCTTTTGGTTATATATTACTATAATGATCCGACTGATCGTTTTGCTTTCTAAAACCCCGTTCCCCTAAATAAGACTCCCCGTACTTGCTTTTATAGATCTATGACTTACGGGGATGGTTAGTTCGGGATTTGGAAGATTTTGGGTTGAAATCGGAACACTTGCTTCCTTAAGGTTGGCCTGAAAGGCCAAATTTGACTTCAGTCAACATATTGAGTAAACGACCTCGAAATCAGAATTTGACGGTTCCAATAGGTTTGTATGATGATTTCGGACTTGGGCGTATGTTCGGATTGGGTTTTGGATGACCCGGGAGCGTTTTGGCGCATAATAGTGAAAGTTGGTTCTTGAAGGTTTTTGGAAGTTCTCCAAATTTGGTTTAGAGCGGATTTTGATGATATCGAGGTCTAAACGGGATTCCGAGATCGGGAATAGTTTTGTGATGTTATTTAAGACTTGCACGCAAAACTTGGTGTCAATCCGAATAGTATAAGTGTGTTTCGTCACATTGGAAGTAAATTGAAGAACTTAAAGTTCATAAGTTTGAATCAATTGGTTTTAGGGTGTGATTCCTGGTTTTAATGTTGTTTCCGGCGTTCCGAGGGTACGAGCGAGTCCTCTTTGTCATTACAAACTCGTGGGTGTGTTCGAGCGGAGCCCCGGGGCCCCCGAGCGTCAATCGGACGAGGCTCGGACCAAGTTGGAAATTTTGGGCAAGAGTTGAATGCCCAGCTTCTGCATAACCGCACCTGCGATTGGTCAGCCGCAGATGTGAACTCGCAGGTGCGGACCTTGACTCGCAGATGCGGCCAAGGGTGGCCAGCCCAGAAACCACAGAAGCAGTCCTTTCTCGGCAGAAGCGGTTGGCCATCCGCAAAAGCAGTCCCAGCCGGCCGAGTGAGGTTCCGCAGAAGCGGACCATTTACCGCAGATGTGGTGGGCGCAGGTGCGGCCAAGGACCGCAGATGCGGAAATCACTGAAGGCAGTGACCTTCATTTATTACGCGAGTTAGACATTTTTGGCTCATTTTCACTCCATTGTGGGCGATTTTTGAGCTTCTTGAAAGAGGTTTTTCACCAAGCTTTTGGAGGTAAGTAATTCCTACTATATGTGAGTTAAATACTTGGATTTTGGGTAGATTAACATGTAAAGATTAGTGAAAATCATGGAATTAGAGTAAAACCTAGGTTTTTGATAAAAATAAGATTTAACCAAGAAATTCACTATGAAATGAAGTAAAAAGTATATATTCTTGATCCTTAGGTTATGGGTAACAACTTCCTTCAAAAATTTCCGGAATCCAGGCATGTGGGCCCGGGGGGTGAATTTTAGGAATCTTGCCTTTGGTGTTGGATAATCACTTTAATAGCTAGAATATGAACTTGTAAACCTATAATGATTGGTTTTTACACTATTTGAATAGTTTCGGATTGTGCGGCTCCGGTTTGAGGAATTGAGCACATTCTTGAGTTGGAAGTAGGCTCAAAACGAGGTGAGCCACTTTTCTAACCTTGTAAGAGGGAAATTTCCCCATAAGTGAACTTAATTAATATGTGGTTATTTGTGGGGCTACGTACTTACGAAGTGACGAGAGTCCGTACGTAGCTACTATCTCTATTATTATCCGGGTAGTTCTAGGTTTACACAATGCTTTGTGGACACTACTATTTGATTATATGTGCTAATTGTATGAAAGTAATTAAGCTGAAGAAAATTCTAAGGATTTAAAGGCTTCAAGTGAAATGTCTTCACTTTTGAAAAAGAATCAAAGAAGTGTTGTGTTTTAAAAGATGAAAATTATGTTTGACCGCGTCGCACGTATGATTCGCGAGCGGGGTTATGCTTTTACCGCGTCGCATGTATGATTCGCAAGTGGAGTGAATAGATGCATCTATGGTTCGCGCCATTCGACCCTCCGCAGTGCTTGGGCCGAACGTCCTCGGTAGAAATTGTGTGTAATAATAGAATGGAAACTCTTTATAGTTGTATGTTTCACTTCTTGATATGCCACTTGTTTTAAATAAAGAAAGTGTCTTGCCTTTTTAAATATGATGGAGAAAATTTCTCGGTTAATGTTCTGGTTTGAGCTTGACTGTTATCTATATACTCTATGCTTTAAGAATTGGAACTTCACATTATTATATTGTTGGCCCTAGTAAGTGTCGGAGTCGACCCCTTGTTACTACTTCTGCGGGGTTAGGCGAGATACTTACTGGGTACATATTTTATGTACTCACGCTACACTTCTGTACTTGATTGTACAGGCTTTGAGGCAGGTGCATCTGGCCATCTGTCCGGCGCGTAGATTGGATTCCTCGGCTTGAGACTTTCCGGTGAGCTGCCCTTTTGAGACGTTCTGCAGCAACTGGAGTCTCTCTATGTCTTTATCTCCTGTCTATTTCCTTTCCATACAGTAGGATAGTATGGTTTTGTATATTCCACTAGATTGCCCAGGTACTTGTGATACCAGGTCTTGGCACACATATTGGTAGAGTTATGACTTTTGGTTTGCTATCATGATTTCAGTTTATATTAATTACTTCCATCTAGTTATGCTTAAGTTTCAAACTCCTAATTTCTTTATCAATAAGGAAAGGTTTTCACGTACTAATTATTTAAATGAGGATTTAACTAGTTGATTAGTCTTGGCTTACCTAACAAGGGTGTTTGGTTCCATCATGGCCTAATATGGAATTTGGGTCGTGACAACATGGTATCAGAGCACTAGGTTCACGTAGGTCTCACAAATTATGGGCAAACCTGGTAGAGTCTTGTGGATCGGTATGGAGACATCTGCATTTATCTTCGAGAGGCTATAGGGTGTTAGGAAACCACTCTTTATTCATCTCCTATCGTGCAGTTGATGGTATACTAAATTTCTTTCTTCTATTCTCTCACAGATGGTGAGGACGCGTACGGCGGACGTTCCAGACCCGGGAGAAGCTGCTCCCCCCGTTGCTAGAGGCCGAGGCAGAGGCCGGGAGAGGGCACCGGCCCGAAGTAGGGGACAAGGGCACCCCAGAGCTGCCCCAGTAGCACCACCGAAGGATCCCACTGAGGATCCCATTATTGAGGAGCAGGGCGAGGTGCCCGCAGCAGACTGCCCCGGCGGATTTCATGACAGCATCGGGCTTTCAGGAGGTTATGGGCCGTATGTTACTGTTCATAGATTCTACGACTCAGGCTGGTTTATTTCTAGCAGATCCAGCCACATCTCAGGCAGGAGGGGGAGCACAGACCCCTACTGCTCAGGCTCCTGGGCACGTAGTTGTCGTATATCAGACTTCGGGTACACTACCCGCGAGCGGGACCCAGCCAGTTTCCGCAGCAGTACGTGAGCCTAGGCTGGCTGCGGACAGCGATCCGAAGAAGCTACCGGACAGAGGGACTAGGCTACACCCTCCCATCTTCGGCGGTGAGCAGCATGAGGACCCCCAGGACTTTATTGACATGTGCAGGGACAGACTGCACAATATGAGGATATTTGAGTCCCATGGGGTAGATTTCACCGCCTTCTAGTTAGAAGGTAGGGCCCGTAGATGGTGGCAGTCTTACCTTCTTGGCAGACCAGCAGGTTCTCCTCCCATGACTTGGGATCAGTTTACACGCCTTCTATTGGACAGGTATATTACACCCTCTTAGAGGGAAGAGTTTCGGTGTCAGTTTGAGCAGCTCGAGCAGGGTCAGCTGTCCATGACCGATTATGAGGCGAGATTTTCTGAGTTGTCTCCTGATAAACTTATGATACTTCCTACAGACGCAGAGAGAGTGCGGAGATTTGTTGCAGGGTTGCACCCCGGTATTCGGGCTAGCATGGCCCGAGATGTTAAGAGGGGATTGATTATCAGCTAGTAGTGGAGATTGCTCGGAGGATTGAGGGCTATCGCCAGAGGGGTAGAGAGCAGATGCAACTGGACAAGAGGACTCGATTCTCTTGAGAGTTTAGAGGTGCCCCAGCTAGGGGCATAGGTCAGTTTGGGAGGGGTCAGCCCAGTAGGCCCACATATCCAGCACCACCACCACCTCCTCCTCGAGGTGTTCCAGCGTGATCCTATTTCAGCGCTATGCCAGAGATTTCTTACCGCCCACCAGTTCATCAGGGTTCTTCCGGTGCCTATTTCAGCACCATGCCACAGAATTCATACCACCCACCAGCCATTCAGGATTCTGCTAGTAGGTATTCAGGCCATCAGGGTCAGACGTAGGGTCAGTAGTCTATGGTACCGAGAGGTTGTACGAGTGTGGACATTCAGGTCACATAAAGAGGACCTGCCCCAGACTTTGGGGCAAGGCAGTACAGCAGGGTCATCAGCCCATGATTGCAGCACCAACCGCCCGACCGCCCAAAGGTGGGGGACAGGTTGGTAGGGGCCGTCCTAGGAGTGGAGGCCAGGTAGGGGGAGGTCAGTCAGCTATTGCCCAGCCAGGCAGAGGCCAGCCAGCCGGCGCTCCACCTAGATTCTATGATTTTCCGGCCAGACCAAATGCAGTAGCCTCAGATGCCGTGATCACAGGTATTATTTCTGTCTGCGGTAGGGATGCTTCGGTATTATTTGATCCAGGGTCTACCTATTTATATGTGTCATCTCTGTTTGCTCATTTCCTGGATATCCCTCGTGAGTCATTGAATACTCCTGTTTATGTGTCCACTCCTGTGGGCGATTCTGTTGTTGTGTATCGGATCTACAGGTCCTGTGTGGTTACATTCTGTGGTTACGAGACTAGAGCAGACCTTCTGCTACTTGATATGATCGACTTTGAGGTCATCTTGGGCATGGATTGGTTATCTCCATATCACGTCGTTCTTGACTGTCATGCCAAGACTGTTACTTTAGCGATGCTAGAGTTGTCGAGATTGGAGTGGAAGGGTTCCTCCGTTTGTTCATCTAGTCGGGTTATCTATTTTCTGAAGGCTCCATATCTGGTCGAGAAGGGGTGTTTGGCATATCTAGCATACGTTCGGGACACCACCATAGAGTCTCCGACGATTGATTCAGTGCCAGTAGTCCGGGAGTTCCCCGATGTGTTTCCTTCTGACCTTTCAGGCATGCCGCCAGATTGTGACATTGATTTTTGTATTGATTTGG
The DNA here is from genome assembly GCF_001879085.1 of Nicotiana attenuata. Lineage (NCBI taxonomy): Eukaryota > Viridiplantae > Streptophyta > Magnoliopsida > Solanales > Solanaceae > Nicotiana > Nicotiana attenuata. The sequence goes on along the minus strand of NW_017671300.1, from coordinate 124,314 downwards.
CTCAAGGTACCCAGCCTATATCTATTCCACTGTCCCGTATGGCTCTGAAAGAGTTGAAAGAGTTGAAGGAGAAGCTTGAGGAGTTGATACCAAAGGGGTTTGTGAGACCCAGTGTATCACCTTTGGGTGCACCAGTGTTATTTGTGAAGAAGAAGGATGGGACTATGCGGATGTGCATCGATTACCGCCAGTTGAACAAAGTCACCATCAAGAACAAGTACCCGTTGCCTCGTATCGATGATTTTTTTTGACCATTTGCAGGGTGCTAGGGTGTTTTCTAAGATCGACTTGAGATCGGGGTACCACCAGTTGATGATTCGGGACTCAGATGTTCCGAAGACTGCCTTTTGTACTAGATATAGTCATTATGAGTTTCTAGTGATGTCCTTCGGCTTGACTAATGCCCCAGCGGCGTTTATGGACTTGATGAACAGGGTGTTCAGGCCTTATATCGAGTCATTAGTTATTGTCTTCATTGGTGACATCTTGATCTACTCACGTAGCCTGGGGGAGCACGAGCAGCATTTGAGAGTAGTGCTTCAGACATTGCGAGAGAAGAAGCTATATGCTAAGTTTTCCAAGTGTGAGTTTTGGATAGAGTCAGTAGCATTCTTGGGGCATGTTGTATCAGGAGAGGGTATTAAGGTGGATTCTAAGGAGATTGAGGCAGTTCAGAGTTGGCCACGTCCCACTTCAATGACTGAGATCAGAAGTTTCCTGAGATTAGCAGGTTATTATCGCCGGTTTGTGCAGGGTTTTTCATCCATTGCAGCGCCTTTGACTAGATTGACCCAGAAGGGTGTTCCCTTTCGTTCATCCGACGATTGTGAGGCGAGCTTTCAGAAGCTCAAGACAGCTTTGACTATAGCACCGGTTCTAGTGTTTCCCTTTGGTTCAGGGATGTATACTGTGTATTGCAACGCTTCACGCGTTGGATTTGGTTGTGTATTGATGCAGGAAGGGCGAGTTATTCCATATGCTTCGCGTCAGCTGAAGATTCATGAGAAGAATTACCCTGTAAACGACCTAGAGTTGGCCGCGATTGTTCATGCTCTTAAGATATGGAGGCATTATCTGTATGGGGTGTCATGTGAGGTTTATACTGATCATCGCAGCTTGCAACATTTGTTCAAGCGGAGGGATCTCAATTTGAGGTAGCGTAGATGGCTTGAGCTACTGAAGGATTATGACATCACCATTCTTTATCATCCGGGCAAGGTAAATGTGGTCGCGGATGCCTTAAGCAGGAAAGCAGAGAGTATGGGTAGCTTGGCATTCATTTCAGCAGAGGAGAGGCCACTAGCCTTGGACATTCAGTCCTTGGCTAAACGACTTGTGAGGTTGGATATTTCAGAGCCTAGTCGAGTTCTTGCGTGTGTTGTTGCCCAATCTTAACTATTGGGGCAGATCAAGACTCGACAATTTGATGATCCGCACTTGGCAGTTCTCAGAGAGACGGTACTACAGGGTAGTGCCAAGGAGGTTTCTATTGGCGAGGATGGTGTTCTGCGACTCCAGGGTCGCCTATGTGTTCCAAATGTCGACGGGTTGAGGGAGAGGATTCTAGAGGAGGCACACAGTTCACGGTATTCTATTCATCCAGGTGCTATGAAAATGTATCGTGACCTGAGACAGCATTATTGGTGGCGGCGAATGAAGAAAGACATAATGGAGTATGTAGCTAGGTGCCTAAATTGCCAGCAGGTCAAGTATGAGCATCAGAGGTAAGGTGGTCTACTTCAACAGATGACTATACCTGAGTGGAAATGGGAGCGCATTACTATGGACTTCGTAGTTGGGTTGCCACGGACCTTGCGGATGTTTGATGCAGTTTGCGTCATTGCCGACAGGCTAACCAAGTCAGCATGCTTCATTCCAGTTGTGACTACCTATACTTTAGAGAGGTTGGCCCAGATTTATATTTGGGAGATAGTCTGGTTGCACGATATGCCCGTTTCTATCATATCAGATAGGGGCCCTCTGTTCACTTCGCATTTCTAGAGAGCTGTACAAAGTGAGTTGGGGACCCGTGTCGAGCTCAGCACAACATTTCATCCGCAGACCGACGGACAGTCAGAGCGGACAGTTCAGATTTTGGAGGACATTCTTAGAGCATGTGTGATTGACTTTGGAGGGCAGTGGGATCAGTTCTTGCCTTTGGCCGAGTTTGCTTACAATAACAATTATCAGTCCAGCATCGAGATGGTCCATTTGAGGCTTTATACGGTCGGCGATTTTGTTCTCCTATCGGGTGGTTTGAGCCTGGAGAGGCTAAGTTGTACGGTACTGACTTGGTGAAAGATGCCTTGGAAAAGGTAAAGGTTATTCAGGAAAGACTTCGCACAGCCCTCCAGACAGAAGAGTTATGCGGATCAGAAGGCGCGGGATGTATCATTCATGGTCGGCGAGAAGGTTCTCTTGAAAGTCTCGCCGATGAAGGGTTTTATGAGATTCGTGAAGAAAGGCAAGTTGATCCCCGGGTTTATAGGCCTATCTGAGGTGTTGAGGCGAGTTGGGGAGGTTGCTTATGAGATTGCTTTACCTCCAGCCTATCGGGAGTCCATCCGATTTTTCACGTGTCTATGCTCCGGAGGTACCACGCCGACTTGTCTCATATGTTAGACTTCAGCACTATCTAGCTAGATGAGAGCTTGGGTTATGAGGAGGATCCAATTGCTAATGTTGATAGACATGATTACCAGTTGAGATCCAAGAGGATCTCCGCGGTAAAGGTTCAGTGGAGGGGCCAACAAGCCGAGGAGGCGACCTGGGAGTCCGAGGAGGACATGCGGAGTAGATATCCACACTTATTTAGCACTTCAGGTATGAATCTAAACCGTTCGAGGACAAACGTTTGTTTAAGAGGTGGAGAATATAACGATCCGACTGGCCGTTTTTCTTTCTAGAACCCTTTTCCCCTAAATAAGACACTCAGTACTTGCTTTTACTGATTTATGACTTGCGGGGATGGTTAGTTTGGGATTTGGAAAAGTTGGGGTTGAAATCGAAACACTTGCTTCCTTAAGGTTGGCCTGAAAGGCCAAGTTTGACTTCGGTCGACATTTTGTGTAAACAACCTCGGAATCGGGATTTGACGGTTCCAATAGGTTCGTATGATTATTTCGGACTTGGGCGTATGTTCGGATTGGGTTTTGGATTACCCGGGAGCGTTTCGGCACATAATAGTGAAAGTTGGTTCTTGAAGGTTTTTGGAAGTTCTTTAAATTTGGTTTAGAGCGGATTTTGATGATATCGAGGTCCAAATGGGATTTTGGGACCGGGAATAGTTCCGTAATGTTATTTAAGACTTGCACGCAAAATTTGGTGTCAATCCGAGTAGTATAAGTGTGTTTCGTCACATTGGAAGTAAATTGAAGAACTTGAAGTTCATAAGTTTGAATCAATTGGTTTTAGGGTGTGATTCCTACTTTTATTGTTGTTTCCGCCATTCTGAGGGTTCGAGCGAGTCCGTTCTATCATTACAAACTTGTGGGTGAGTTCGGGCGGAGCCCCGAGGGCCTAGGGGGCCCCGAGCGTCAATCGGACGAGGCTCGGACCAAGTTGGGAATTTTGGGCAAGAGCTAAATGCCTAGCTTTTGTCATAACCGCACCTGCGGTTGGTCAGTTGCAGATGCGAGCTCGCAGGTACAGGCCTTGACTCGCAGATGCGGCCAAGGGTGGCCAGCCTAGAAACCGCAGAAGCGGGTCCTTTCTCGGCAGAAGCGGTTGGCCATCCGCAGAAGCGGTCCCACCCGGCCCAGTGAGGTTCCTCAGAAGCGGACCATTTGCCGCATATGCAGTGGGCGCAGGTGCGGCCCAAGACCGCAGATGCGGAAATCACTGAAGGTAGTGACCTTCATTTATTACGGGAATTAGACATTTTTGGCTCATTTTCACTCCATTGTGGGCGATTTTTGAGCTTCTTGAGAGAGGTTTTTCACCCAGCTTTTGGAGGTATGTAATTCATACTATATGTGAGTTAAATACTTGGATTTTGGGTAGATTAACACGTAAAGATTAGTGAAATTCATAGGATTAGAGTAAAACCTAGGTTTTTGATAAAAACAAGATATAACCACGAAATTCGTTATGGAATGAAGTAAAAATCATATATTCTTGATCCTTAGGTTATGAGTAACAACTTTCTTCAATAATATCCGGAATCCGGGCACGTGGGCTTGGGGGGTGAATTTTAGGAATCTTGCCTTTGGGGTTCGATAATCACTTTAATAGCTAGAATATGAACTTGTAAATCTATAATGATTGGTTTTTACACTATTTGAATAGTTTCGGATTGTGCGGCTCCGGTTTGAGGAATTGAACGCATGCTTGAGTTGGAAGTAGGCTTGAAACGAGGTGAGTCTCTTTTCTAACCTTGTAAGAGGGAAATTTCCCCATAGGTGTACTTAATTAATATGTGGTTATTTGTGGTGCTACATATGTACGAAGTGACGAGAGTCCGCACATAGCTACTATCTCTATTATTGTCCGGGTAGTTCTAGGTTTACACCATGCTTTATGGACACTACTATTTGATTATATGCGCTAATTGTATAAAAGTAATTAAGTTGAAGAAAAAATCTAAGGATTTAAAGGCTTCAAGTGAATTGTCTTCATTTTTGAAAAAGAATCAAAGATGTGTTGTGTTTTAAAAGATGAAAATTATGTTTGGCCGTGTCGCACGTATGATTTGCGAGCGGGGTTATGCTTTTACCGCGTCGCATGCATGATTCGCGAGCGGGGTGAATAGATGCATCTATGGTTCGCGCCATTCGTCCCTCAGCAGTGCACATTTTACTTTTATGTTGGATCGGGCCAAACGTCCTCGGTGGAAATTTTGTGTGATAATAGAATGGGAACTCTTTGTAGTTGTACGTTTCACTTCTTAATATGCCACTTGTTTTAAATAAAGAAAGTGTCTTGCCTTTTTAAATATGATGGAGGAAATTCCTCGGTTGTTGTTCTGGTTTGAGCTAGACTGTTATCTATATACTCTATGCTTTAAGAATTCAAAACTTCACATTATTATATTGTTGGCCCTAGTAAGTGTCGGAGTCGACCCCTCGTCACTGCCTCTGCGGGGTTAGGCGAGATACTTACTGGGTACATATTTTTATGTAATCACGCTACACTTCTGTACTTAATTGTACAGGCTTTGAGGTAGGTGCATCTGGCCATCAGTCCAGCGCGTAGATTGGATTCCTCGGCTTGAGACTTTCCGGTGATCTGCCTTTTTGAGTCGTTCTGCAGCAGCTGGAGCCCTTTTGCCCGCGGCACACATAAAGTTGGGGTGGGCTAACCATTATAGGGCCCATCAAAATGATGGGCTAGCCCAACCCAACCCAGCCCGTCAATTACTAAAGCACACGTGGGTTGGACTGGACTAACTCGACCCGACCCATATTGACAGCACTAGTCCTGTCCTCACGAATTCTTATCTACTCCAAGGTTATTCATGTTCTGTGGTTTGATGACAAGTACAAATGCCAAAGCGGAGGAAACAGAGAATGCATTTCATAGTCACGCAAAATAAAAAGGGGGACTAATTGCACCCAAAAAAAAAAAAGGAGGGAGGGGGGGGGGGGGGTAGGAGGAATAATTATTAATGATAAAAAATTACCGCAAGAGTACCCACCGTTATCAATATGTACAATCTTTTACGTTAGCCTTTTCCAGTATTGGTTCTTTTCTTGGGCTCTACGGTAGCCTGCTTTTTGGTCTTAGAAGAATTAGTTTTGAGAATATTCTCTACAAAATTGTATGTGTAAAGGATATGTTCGGATCAATATTTAAAAAAAGTTTTATGGAAAAGGTGTGTTATTACGTTGTCTTTCAAAATTTATGAGCTATTTTCAATTGAATTTGAAAAAAAAAAAAAAAAACTGCTAGCCGCTGTACACGCTTTCATATGATTAAAACCACGAGAAATTTGACTATAACATATTTTAGAAAACCCAGAAACAAAAAGGTTATAAGCAAATAAACATTCCGGCCATATGAACCAAACATAGGGGAAGTAAATGAGAAAAAGGAGAAGAGGGTTAATGTTTACGCCAAACGAAATAGTTAAAAAGGGTTTCATGTAAATAAACAACTTAAAACATGGAGAACTATTGGGTTTTTGTCGTGATCTTAGGCTATAAATTAGCACTCGACCTGGACTTTTTTAAAAACCAACCCCAGTTGGTTTGCCTGGTTAAACTTAACCAAATCAAAATAAAATGGCCCCTTGTACTTTGAGTTAGTAATAGCATCACCAAATATTGTGATGAGATGGATAAAATCTTCACTTATTTTATCAAATATCTCAGGTTCAAGCCATGAAAACAGAAAAAATCCTGGAAGAAACCGCTCCCCTTTAATGGACATTTTACACCGTAATTTTAGATTAGCCAAGGTCCTAATATATGAATATCAAACACCATGTGGAAAAAAAAAGAGGTAAAAGCGCCAAAGGCAGAAGTTGAAAGACAATTGTGTTATAGAATGTTAAAAAACCAACCCTAGTCGGTTTGCCCGGCTAAACTTAAACCATATCAATAGTTGGCTTGCAAAAACGCTTCGAAATAAAATGGCCCTTTAGTACTTTGAGTTAGTAATAGCGTCACTACCAAAGGTTGTTATTAAATGGATAAGATCTCTACATTTTTTACCTGATGTTTCAGGTTTAAGTCATGAGTAGTAGCGGATTCAGAATTTATAAGTCGTGAATGTTTCACTGAGTTTAGTGTAAATTTATAGTGGTCAAACATAATCACAATAGATGCTCATGGTCAATTATTTAAAATTTTAAGTATTATCTATGAATACATAACACAAGTTGACAAAAGTTAATGGGTACTTCAGCACCCATACCTCAAAACGTAAATCCGCCGCTAATCATGAGAATAGAAAAAATCCTGAAAGAAACCGCTCCCTTTTCAAAGGGCATTTTATACGGCGAATCTTGATTAGTCAAGGTCCTAATATAAATGCCAAATACCAAACGTGAAAAGAGAAAAATAAAAGCTCCAAAGGCATAAGTTGAAGGACAATTGTGTTATAGAAGAATGTTACTCCCTCCGTTTCATATTAGATGATGTTAGGTATTTGCCATAATTTTCTTACCATATTTAGTTTTCCTATTTCTTGAAGGAAAAGGGCAATATAATTACCTTAATTGGGTTTTCCTTCTTGTAGAAGGAAATTACAAATCTCCTATATTTGGCTAGTCTTTTTTCTTGTAAGAAAAGGTTTGGACTTCTATAAATCGAGGATCCTTCCTTCTCATTCAGTAGCATCCACAATGTAGCCATAGGGGGCTCTTGAGAGTCTTGTTCAGGGGGAGAACTTTACGGGACAAGTAATAGTGTGTCACTTGTGTTTGCCTCTTCGTGAGGTTGTTCTCTCGATATTTGTACTCTCTTTTATTATAGTGGATTGCTCATCTCCGCCGTGGATGTAGGTCATTTGACCGAACCACGTTATATGTTTGTGTCTCTTTTGGTATATTTATGTAACGACCCCAGATCGCCCTCCGTGAACTGTCGTGACGGCACCTAGTCTCTACGACTAGGTAAGCCTAACAAGTGCGAAAAAATAAACTAAACTTGCGGAAGGAATAATCAAAAACAAAATAACTGAATGGAAACAATAGTTATAATGCCACTCGGCATATACAACACAACATTATCAAACCAAGTACACTATCCCAAAACCCGGAATCTCATGAAACCACAAGCCCTTGAATATCTAACAAGGTCTAACTCCAGATTTGTCTAATCAAAGAAAAGAAATACAGAAGGGCTAATACTTTAAAGCGAGAATAGAAAGGGACTCCCCGGTCTGCGGACGCGGCAGATATACCTTGAAGTCTCTACAGAAGCGCCTCACCTCAAGGATGATAAGACTGAGCGAAAGTACCTGGATCTGCACATGAAAAACATGCGCAGAAGGGGCATGAGTACACCACAGCGGTACTCAGTAAGTGCCAAGCCTAACCTCGGTCGGGTAGTGACGAGGAAGGTCGGGGCCCAACTGAGGTTAAATAAAAATATAAGGGTTAATAGTGTTAAATAAAAACAGTATAAATAAGTGCAACAATAAGAAATAACATAGAATTGAAAGAACAACAACAACTAGAACAGAGACAACAAACCACGGAAAGAAACACAGCTCAACACAGAGGTAACAATCGGGGCACCTTCCAGGATACCGTCCTGTAGTCCCAATTACAACTATCCAGTGGATCTCCCAGGATACCGTCCCGTAGTCCATCATATATATGTCCGATGGATCTCCCGGGATCCCGTCCCGTAGTCCAACTATCAATGCGCGGGGGATCTACCGGAATCCCGATCCGTAGTCCCCAAATATAAATACCCAGTACTGGGGAATCTACCGGGTGCATTCCCGTAGTTCCATAACTGTGCAGGGGGATCTATCGGGAATTTAACCCGTAGTCCCAAAGTAAACGTGCAGGGGGGGTTCTACAGGGAATCTAACCCGTAGTCCCAAAGTAAACAGACAAGGGGGGAGCTACCGGAGTCCCACATCCGTAGTCCCAATGTAAATATACCACAGCAGCAAGAAAATATTCAGAGAAGGGAAATTTCATATTAAGGCAACCAATAATTCTAGCCTAGCATACTGCACAGGGTTCAGGTAAACAGATTGAACAATTAAAGCAATTAAATCACTTAGACATGCTTTCCTAAGCTAACACAGGCTTAACAGTACAAGTAATAAAAGCAGGATAACAACATACTAATAAGTACTTAAAGAAAAGCCGGATTTCCAACCATTTGCACAAGTACGCACTCGTCACCTCACGTACAAGGCATTTCAATTACCAAATATATCAAACCTAAGGGGAAGGTCCCCCACACAAGGTTAGACAAGCCACTTACCTCGAACCGGCTCCAAAATCAACTCGAAACCACACTATTGCCACGAGTATCCGACTCCAAATGGCCCAAATCTATTCAATTCAATTACATATCGTAAATAACATCTCAAGCAACTGATTCTACAATTTAATTCAAAGCTAAGATGCGAAATTAGGTAAAATGACCAAAACGCCCCTCAGGACAACATCTCGGATTCGGATGAAATTAACATTTTCAGAACTCTCGTACTCTTACGAGTCTAACCATATAAAAATATCTCAAATCGGAGGTCGAGAACCCACTCAAATCTCAATAATTAGGTCTATGAAGTTTTTACCCATTTCCCATTCAAAATCCGAAATTAGATGATGAAATTAACTAAAGATTGATGAAATATAACTAGAAAGGGGTAAAGAATCGTTACCCAATGATCTCCTCTTCAAATCCCTCTCAAAATCGCCCTCTCCCGAGCTCTAATTCGATTTTTCTAACTTTTGAAACTAAACCCTCGAAATCACTATTTCTGGCCAGCTATTTCCGCATTTACGGTCCTGGGACCGCACCTGCGGACAAATAGTTGCATCTGCGACTTTCATTAAAAGGCCAGGTTCCGCATCTGCGGTCACCCACTCGCAGATGCGGTTCCGCTTCTGCGGAAGATCAACCGCATCTGCGGTACCTGAAGAATTCACCAAATCCGCTTCTACGGTCCCCTTAACCGCATCTGCGGTTATCAGAAGCAGTAAAGTCTACAATCCCTCAACTTTAAAAATCTTTCCGTTAACCATCCGAAATCATCCCGAGGCGCTCGGGACATCAACCAAAAGCACCAATAACACCTAATACCTCATTCAAACTTATACCAATCCTTAAACCACCTAAAACAATGCTGGAAACTCGAATTAGTCAATGATTCAAGCCTAAGAACTTCAAATTCTCACAAAACACGCTTTCGATAAAAAACCTAACCAAAACACGTCCGAATGACCTAAAATTTTGCACACACATCCCAAATAACATGACGGGGCTACTGCAACTTCCGGAATTCCATTCCGACCCTCGGATCAAAATCTTGTTATCGGACCGGAAACTTCAAAAATTCAAACTTCGGCATTTCAAGCCTAAATTAGCTACAGACCTCCAAAACACATTCCAAACACGCTCCTAACACCGAAATCACCTAACGGAGCTAACGCGACCATCGGATTTCCATTCAGAGGCCGTCTTCACACTGTTCTGACTATGGACCATTTTCCAACACTTAAGCTCTCCTTTAGGGACTATGTGTCCCAAAACTCTCCGAAACTCAAAATCGGATGTCCCGGCAAACCAAAATAGCATAAAAGAACTTAGGGGAAGCAGTTACTAGGGGATCGGGGCGTAAATTCCAAAAACGACCGGCTGGGTCGTTACATCCTCCTACACTTAAACATTCGTTCGTCCTCGAACGAGCATAGAGAACATACCTGAAGTAGTGAAAAGATGAGGGTACTGGCTACGCATATCCTGCTCGGTCTCCCAGGTCGCCTCCTCGACCGGCTGACCCCGCCACTGAACCTTCACGGATGCAATGTTCTTTGACCTCAGCTTCTTGACCTGCCTGTCCAATATAGCCACTAGCTCCTCAACATAGGATAGATCCTTCTCCAACTGGACTGACCTGAAATCCAACACGTGCGACGGATCACCGTGATACCTCCGGAGCATCGAAACATGAAATACCGGATAAACCCCTGCCAGGCTGGGAGGTAAGGCAAGCTCATAGGCAATCTCCCCAACTCGACTCAATATCTGAAAAGGGCCAATAAACCTTGGACTCAACTTTCCTTTCTTCTCAAATCTCATAACGCCTTTCATAGGCGAGACCCGAAGCAGAACCCGCTCTCCAACCATGTAGGAAACATCACCAAGCTTCCGATCCGCATAACTCTTCTGTCTGACTGGGCTGTACGGAGTCTATCCTGAATCACCTTGACTCTCTCCAAAGCATCCTGAACCAAATCTGTGCCCAATATTCGGGCCTCACCCGGCTCAAACCAACCCACCGGAGATCTACATCGCCTACCATATAAGGCCTCGTACGGTGCCATCTGAATGCTAGACTGATAGCTGCTGGTGTAGGAAAACTCCGCCAATGGCAAGAACTGATCCCAAGAACCTCCAAACTCAATCACGCACGCACGGAGCATATCCTCAAGAATCTGAATAGTGCGCTTGGACTGTCCGTCTGGGGGTGAAATGCTGTGCTCAACTCCACCCGAGTACCCAACTCCCGCTGTACGGCTCTCCAGAACCGCGATGTGAACTGAGTACCTCTGTCTGAAATAATGGAAACTGGAATACCATGCAGACGGACAATCTCCCGGATATAAATCTCCGCCAACCGCTCCGAGGAGTAGGTAGTACACACAGGGATGAAATGCGCGGACTTGGTCAGCCGATCCACAATAACCCAAATGGCATCGAACTTCCTCAAAGTCCGTGGGAGCCCAGATACGAAGTCCATGGTGATCCGCTCCCACTTCCACTCCGGAATCTCTATCTGTTGAAGCAATCCACCTGGTCTCTGGTGCTCATACTTCACCTGCTGACAATTAAGGCACCGAGCTATAAACCCAACTATATCCTTCTTCATCCGCCTCCACCAGTAGTGCTGCCTCAAATCCTGATACATCTTCGCGGCACCCGGATGAATGGAATACCGCAAACTATGGGCCTCCTCTAGAATCAACTCCCGAAGCCCATCAACATTGGGTACACAAACTCGACCCTGCATCCTCAATACTCCGTCATCACCAATAGTCACATCTCGAGCATCGCCATGCAACACTTTGTCCTTGAGGACAAGCAAATGAGGGTCATCAAACTGACGCTCCCGGATACGATCAAACAAGGAAGACCGAGAGACCACACAAGCTAGAACCCGACTGGGCTCCGAAAGATCCAATCTCACAAACTGGCTGGCTAGAGCCTGAACATCCATCGCCATAGGCCTCTCTGCTGCTGGTAAATAAGCCAAACTCCCCAAACTCTCTGCCCGGCGGCTCAAAGCATCGGCCACCACATTGGCCTTGCCCGGGTGATACAAGATAGTTATGTCATAATCCTTCAGCAGCTCTAACCATCTCCTCTGACACAAATTAAGGTCCTTCTGCTTGAACAGATGCTGCAGACTACGGTGATCAGTATATATCTCACAAGGCACACCGTACAAGTAATGACGCCAAATCTTTAAGGCATGAACAATGGCAGCTAACTCAAGATCACGGACAGGATAATTCTTCTCATGTATCTTCAACTGTCTGGACGCGTAGGCGATCACCCTACCGTCCTGCATCAATACCGCTCCAAGGCCAACTCTCGAGGCATCACAATAGACAGTATAAGACCCCGAACCAGTAGGCAATATCAAAACTGGGGCTGAATCAACTATAGGGGTATCAATACTGACATCTCTCACATAAGCCGGATACGCGTTGCACTCCTTCTCAACCGTACACTGAGCCTTATGGAAAGAAATAACTCTACTGGGAGTGTGACTTAAATCACCCCTCCACTCAATACGCGGTACACCTGGCATGGCCAGTGTCACGGTTTTGGCGTGACAATCAAGAATAGCATAATGGGGAGACAACCAGTCCATGCCCAAGATAATATCAAAATCAACCATGCTGAGCAATAAATAGTCGGTTCTGGTCTCAAAACCACTAAGAATAACAAAAAATGACCAGTAAACGCGGTCCACAACAAGATAATCTCCCACAGGAGTAGAAACATAAACTGGGGAACTCAAAGAATCCCGAGGCACACCCAAAGGTGGGGCAAAATAAGAAAACACATAAGAATAGGTGGGGCCTGGATCAAATAGGACCAATGCATCCGTAGTCCCCAAATATAAATACCAGTACTGGGGGAATCTACCGGGTGCATTCCCGTAGTTCCATAACTGTGCAGGGGGATCTACCGGGAATTTAACCCGTAGTCCCAAAGTAAACATGCAGGGGGGATCTACCAGGAATCTAACCCGTAGTCCCAAAGTAAACAGACAAGGGGGGAGCTACCGGAGTCCCACATCCGTAGTCCCAATGTAAATATACCACAGCAGCAAGAAAATATTCAGAGAAGGGAAATTTCATATTAAGGCAACCAATAATTCTGGCCTAGCATACTGCACAGGGTTCAGGTAAGCAGATTGAACAATTAAAGCAATTAAATCACTTAGACATGCTTTCCTAAGCTAACAACAGGCTTAATAGTACAAGTAATAAAACCAGGAGAACAACATACTAATAAGTACTTAAAGAAAAGCCGGATTTCCAACAATTTGCACAAGTAAGCACTCGTCACCTCACATAAAAGGCATTTCAATTACCAAATATATCAAACCTAAGGGAAAGGTCCCCCACACAAGGTTAGACAAGCCACTTACCTCGAACCGGCTCCAAAATCAACTCGAAACCACACTTTTGCCACGAGTATGCGACTCCAAATGACCCAAATCTATTCAATTCAATTACATATCGTAAATAACATCTCAAGCAACTGATTCTACGATTAAATTCAAAGCTAAGATGCGAAATTAGGTAAAATGACCAAAACGCCCCTCAGGCCAACATCTCGGATTCGGATGAAATTAACATTTTCAGAACTCTCGTACTCTCACGCGTCTAACCATATAAAAATCTCTCAAATCGAAGGTCAAGAACCCAGTCAAATCTCAATAATTAGGTCTATGAAGTTTTTACCCATTTCCCATTCAAAATCCGAAATTAGATGATGAAATTAACTAAAGATTGATGAAATATAACTAGAAAGGGGTAAAGAATCGTTACCCAATGATCTCCTCTTCAAATCCCTCTCAAAATCGTCCTCCCCCGAGCTCCAATTCGATTTTTCTAACTTTTGAAACTAAACCCTCGAAATCACTATTTCTGGCCAGCTATTTCCGCATTTGCGGTCCTGGGACGGCACCTGCGGTCCCGCATCTGCGGACAAATAGTCGCATCTACAACTTTCATTAAAAGGCCAGGTTCCGCATCTGCGATCACCCACTCGCAGATACGGTTCCGCTTTTGCGGAAGATCAACCGCATCTGCGGTACCTGAAGAATTCACCAAATCCGCTTCTGCGGTCCCCTTAGCCGCATCTGCGGACCCCAAACCGCAGATGCGAAAATATCAGAAGCAGCAAAGTCTGCAATACCTCAACTTCAAAAATCTTTCCGTTAACCATCCAAAATCATCCCGAGGCCCCCGGGACCTCAACCAAAAGCACCAATAACACTTAATACCTCATTCAAACTTATACCAATCCTTAAACCACCTAAAACAACGCCGGAAACTCGAATTAATCAATGATTCAAGCCTAAGAACTTCAAATTCTCACAAAAGACGCTTTCGATCAGAAACCTAACCAAAACACGTCCGAATGACCTGAAATTTTGCACACACATCCTAAATGACATGACGGAGCTAGTGCAACTTCCGGAATTCCATTCCGACCCTCGGATCAAAATCTCGCTATCGGACCAGAAACTTCAAAAATTTAAACTTCGGCATTTCAAGCCTAAATTAGCTACGGATCTCCAAAACACATTCTGAACATGCTCCTAACCCCGAAATTACCTAACGGAGCCATCGGATTTCCATTCCGAGGCCGTCTTCACACTGTTCTGACTATGGACCATTTTCTAACACTTATGCTCTCCTTTAGGGACTATGTGTCCCAAAACTCTCCGAAACTCAAAACCGGACGTCCCGGCAATCCAAAATAGCAGAAAAGAACTTAAAGGAAGCAGCTACTAGGGGATCAGGGCGTAAATTTCAAAAATGACCAGCTGGGTCATTACAATTTCCCTTTGTTGTCGGATTTATCGTCGATCAAGGTTTGCTTTACTAGCTTCCGCATGGCACCTGTTTTTTCGGTCCTAACAAGTGGTATCAGAGCGAGATCCAAGACAGGTTCATCTTGGCGTGTTTAGTTCTAGCTACAACATATTTGACGATAATCGTAATTTTTTGTCTGAGAAATTTGACCGGAGTGCTACGCACGTTGAGAGAAACTTTGTGGCGGAGATCTGGAGATGCAACCTGTTGAAGGATATGTGAACAAGGTGGATCAAGTTTATTTTGTTAGAAAATTCAGGCCAAGGGGGGGAATTGTTAGGTGTTTGCCATAATTTTCTTACCATATTAGATTTTCCTATCTCTTGAAGGAAAAGGGCAATATAATTACCTTAATTGGGTTTTCCTTCTTGTAGAAGGAAATTATAAATCTCCTATATTTGGCTAGTCTTTTTTCTTGTAGGAAAAGGTTTGGACTTCTATAAATTGAGGATCCTTCCTTCTCATTCAGTAGCATCCACAATGTAGCCATAGGGGGCTTGAGAGTCTTGTTTAGGGGGAAAACTTTACGGGACAAGTGTTAGTGTGTCACTTGTGTTTGCCTCTTCGTGAGGTTGTTCTCTCGATATTTGTACTCTATTTTATTATAGTGGATTGCTCATCTCCGCCGTGGATGTAGGTCAGTTGATCGAACCACGTTATATGTTTGTGTCTCTTTTGGTATATTTTTCTTTGTTGTCGGATTTATCGTCGATCAAGGTTTGCTTTACTAGCTTCCGCATGACACCTGCTTTTCGGTCCTAACAGATGAGGTACTTTCCTTTTTAGTCTGTTCCAAAACAAATGACACATTTCTAAATTTGGAAATAATTCAACTTTAAACTCTTTTATTTTACCCATTTACCCTTAATGAGAAGTTTTTATAGCCACATAAATGTCATGGCCCCACAAACTTTTTACCCCTTAAGCTTTTAAGACCACAAGTTTCAAAAGTCTTCTTCTTCTTTTTTAAACTCTGTACTGAGTCAAACTATCTCATCTAATATGAAACGGAGGGAGCACTAATTTATACTGTGGTCACGAAGTGGGGATAATGTTATTCTATCAAACTACCTAACTGTAGTTGAAAATTTGGTGGTAATGAGCTATAGACCAATGTAGACAGGACTCTGATTTTTCTTCACTCTTCACTTCAGCCCAATGAAAGCTATATTTCTCAAATGATGGGCTCGCACTCTCACGGTATGGAAGTGTACAGTTCAAATATCCCCTTGGACCACAACATCCCTTATTCACACTTCTATTTTGTTTCCATTTTCGAATATTGTAGTTAATTTATGTATACTATTAGTGTAAAAGTTATTTATGAAGAATATTAATTTACACAATTAGATTACTTATTAGCTTATTAATTTACACAATTAGATTACTTATTTGCTTCTTGCTGCCGGTAAATCTCTTGACATGCATTAATTTGGTGATATTAGAAAAAATGGAAACTAACCTTTCATCACAGGTTAAAATTTATTGATACTTTTTTGTTAAAAAAAATATTAGAAGGGAACCTTGGCATAACTAGTAAAGTTGTTGCCATGTGACTAGGAGGTCACGGGTTCAAGTTGTGGAAACAGCCTCTTGCAGAAATGCAGGGTAAGGCTGCGTACAATAAACCCTTATGGTTCGGCACTTCCTTGGATCCCGAATATAGGGGGAACTTAGTGCACCGGGCTGCCCCTTTTTTTTTTAATAAAAAAATTACATTGTCAGTGATATCTCTTAAATTTATCTTTTTTATATGACTTCATAGTTTATAAGATCAATAATATATTATCAATATATAAGAATTGAATCCTTTATTATTTTTAGGCATATAAGTTATTTATAGTTTGCCCCTCTAACCTATAAGGTTGGAATATTTCAACCCCGTTGAAGTTCATTCTATAGAGTAGTTTAGCCTTCTTTATCCCTATTTATGACAAATAATTTGGTTTAATTGTATTGATGCACATGAAATTTATTTATATTTTATTATATTTTCAACACACTATTCATTGCGGACCTAATTTTTCTTTTTTGATAATTCAAATACATGAAAATTCTCTTCTATAATGATTGGCCGTGAAACTTGAACCAAGACATCTACAATGGAAGAAGACTCTTGCGGACATGTGGCAAGGACAAGCTCGGATTATCAAAGTCATTCAAGATTCAGAAGTAATAAAGTAAGAGTTTAAGTTATGTACACTGGCAAAATAAAATTATAGAATTCGAACGTCTTTGCAAAAAAAAAAAAAAAAAAAGAGAGTATTTAGAAGAAACATGAGAAAGTAATTAAAAACGAGCTCATAATACATAAATTTGCTTCGACAGAATTACATCCTATGTCAGTCGGCCCAATTTCAGAACCAAAAATAGCCCATGTTTTGGAACTTTACCCGGCATAGCCCATTTTGCAGATAATGCATAGCCCATTTTCATTGGTTAACCTAGCGACAGCCTCCTTTATCCTTCTTTTTTCTTTCTTCAACTTTTCACCAAAACCTATATCCAAATGCTTCTTCCTCTTTTAACTGCAGCAGTCATTCTCTCATTCAACCTAATACGAAGGCATTTTCCATTACTGTAATAAACATCTCCTCAAGGAGACTAAATCGCTATTTCTATTTGGAGTCCTCTTTTTTTCTTTTTTTGTGCAATGTGAATTTTTTTAAGACAAAATGCGTTTATCCTCCATTAATAATTTTTTGTTTCTTCTCAAATTGCTGGAAAGAGGTTGAAGCGTTGCAGACATCCTCCATTTTTTTCCTTCAATTTTCAAGGTAAATAGGTCGACGATGGTCAGTGAAGTCATCGGAGAATGAAAAAGAGGTCTTGTATTGTATTCAGACAATTTTCAAGTTCTTCAGATGATGTTCCAGTTTTATCTTTTTTTATAAAACAATTTCATCTCCATCTTCTCTCCTCTTTAATTTTCATATCTAACTTCCTCTTAAAAACTCTCTTTTGATATTTTGATACTGAAATAGAGGTGTAATATTGAACATAAGNTATATATTTATACACAATTATACACATTTATACACAATTATACAATAATGTATAAGTGTGTATAAATAGTGGTTATACAATATTTATACACACTTATACATTATTGTATAATTGTGTATAAATGTGTATAATTGTGTATAAATATATATAATTATATATAAATGTGTATATATGTTCATACCATCACTTATCTTCTTCTTCTTCTCTTTCTCTTATTCTTTTGATATACATTATTATACATTCCATATACAAGTTTATACATAGTTATACATCATTATACATGTACTGCATATGTATAATCAAATTAAATTTTTTTTCATATTTTCTTCCTTTTTTCTGGAATAATTCATGTATAAATCTACTTTCCTTGTTGATTCTCCGCCAAATCACGAACTTGCAACAATTGTTTCTAAATTTTACCATATAAGTAGAATCAGCGAAAAATTGGGGGACAACTTGCAGCAGTAAAGACAAATTGGGGGAGAAATATCAAAATTATACGACGGAAGAATTAGAAAATCTCATGACTTCATCTAAATAAGATAATTGTCCTGATTAAACTCCGTTGCCGAATAAAAAAGCTAGAAAATACTCTTTTTTCAAATATTAGCCGATTATTTTTGGGCTACAGATTTGTAAAGTTATGACCAGACTATTATATTGCAAGTCAGATGTGTAAGTTGTATTTATGTGAAATTATCCCATTTGCCTCTTTAGTTATAGGTGAAGTCCGTCGATACATTCAAGCCTCGAGCTCGTTATGAATGACGAGACAACTTTTTGAGAGCTATTCCCTGAAGTGTGTTCACATTCAGATAGCTTGCATGCGATTATTCGTGTAATTTATGTTACGGAGTTTAACTTATGATATGATATAATAGTTAAAATGCGTTAATAACGTAAAAGTTCATTACACAGTGACAGTGACAGACAATGTATACAAGTTAAATTCATTATTAATATCTCATGTCTCGTACTAGCACACAAAAAATATTTGAAGCACTAGTTATATATTTTTGTAATATGGAGACCTTACTAAAAAACTGAAAATATTGATAAAATCGAAAAAAAAAATTTAAAAAATTGATATTGAGAAAAGCAACTTTATTGATTTGATTTGATTTACACATTTAGCAAATCAACAATTAATTTGAGTTGGTAAATAAAAAAATTAAATCAACCCGACCTATACATTGTTCAATTTAAATATTGACGAGGATTCCTCCTCCCCGCCCCAGCCTATCAATGGGGCTCTGATGTTGCCTGTGGGTGCGTTCGTCTAGGGCTGGCGGTATGATTGAACTCCTAACATCCTTGCCTCCTATCTTATATTCAAAAGTTTCTAGAGCAATAACTACTACTACTACTACTATGCTATTTCCAAATCAACTGGGGTTGACTCAAGACCGACTCAAGAACAAAAGCATTAGATCCCATAAAATTAAAGGACATACAATTTACTTTTACTATATATATAATTTTTTTTTGAAAATTTTATAAGTATCATTAGTTTATTAAAGGTTCCAAATTTTATAATTCCTATTTTGAAATTTAGTTGAGGTTGTTCAATGTTACAGCTGTCAATATGGGCTTGGCCCGTTGGGCTGGCCCAGCCCAGCCCAGCTCGTGATTTAGCAGGGCTGGGCTTGAATTTTTTGAGCCCATTTAAAAACGAGGTTTTTAAGCCTGACCCGAGTAAGCCCGTGCCCCGTGAGGCTTGACTGAGGCTGGGCTGGGCCGGCCCGTGGGCCTAATAAAAATACGTATTTAAAATATATAAAATATAAAAAGTATGACACAAAAATAACAAGAAGAGTATCCCAAGCTTAAAGTTTATTAAGCTCATCATATTAAAAGATCAAAGTCTTAAAACGTTAATTAGTTCTAAAAATTTGTAATTATTCTTAATATTTAACTAATTAATATTGCAAACGAATTGTAGATGTAGATGAAAGTGAAGATGTTAAGACAACCTTCTCACAAGCGGATTCAAATGTATTTGATGAAGATAATGTGTTGGATATCCCATAAGTGTCATGGACGTTCTCTTGAATAGTTCGTTTTGAGTTTTGACTTTTAGTGAATGAAATAATCTTGTCTTTTACTTTTTTTAGGTTTATTACTCCCTCCGTTCCAATTTATGTGAACTTATTTGACTGGACACGAGTTTAAGAAAAAAAGAAGACTTTTGGAATTTGTGGTTCTAAACAAGTCAAAAAAGAGTCCAGAGTATTTGTGTTGTTATAAAAGTTTCTCATTAAGGGTAAAATTGAAAGTTTAAGCTAAATTATTTCCAAACTAAGAAAGTGGTCATTCTTTTTGAAACGCACCAAAAAGAAAATAGGTTTACGTAAACTGGAATGGACGGAGTATAATATATTGGAACAATATAAAAAGTTATAATGTTTTGTGAAATTTTTCCAATAAGTTTTTTTTAACTTTTAAATATTTATCTTTTTTAAGGTTAGAACTTAAAGAAAAAATATAAAAATTATATTTAAAAAATGATGGGCCGGCCCGTGGGGGCCCGCAGCCCACATAGGGCTGGGGTGGGCTGACCATTATAAGGCCCATCAAAATGGTGGGCTAGCCCAGCCCAGCCCGTCAATTGCTAAAGCCCACGTGGGCTGGGCTGGGCTAGCCCGGCCCCGCCCATATTGACAGCTCTATTCAATGTGTTGGAAGTGCGAACAAAGTCCTACATTGGTAGTTAAAAAAACTGAGAGCCTACATATAAGGTGAAGGGATCTCTTAAGAGGAATTTTCATAAGCCACCATTGTTTATTGTCTATTAACTTCCTATAGTTACCATATACATAATTACTTCCTATAGCTACTATTCAGTTGTTACGGTGGAGTATTCGCACTGCTGTATTCATGAATACAGCAGCAAAAAGCGCCTAAAAATCAGGCAGTCCAGCTGTATGCGCTTGTATTCACATGTATTCGCGTCATGTATTCATGAATACAGAAGCAAAAAGCGCCTAAAATATGTATTCACATGTATTCGCACTGTTGTATTCATGAATACAACACTAAAAAACACCTAAAATCAGGGCAGTCCAGCTGTACGCGCATGTGTTCGCATGTATTCGTGCTGCTGTAATCATGAATACAATAGTAAAAAGCGCCTAAAATCAGGTAGTCCAGTTGTACGCGCATGTATTCACATGTATTCGCGCCATGTATTCATGAATACAGTAACGACAATCACCATAAAAATAGGTATATCCAGTTGTCTAAGAGAGAAAAAATATAAAAAATGTATTTCATACCTTATTTCATGCCTCAATGGTAGTATATACCATAAATACTTATTTTGCTATAAAATATAAAAGGTAGTTATATAGAAAATAATATATTAAAATAATTTTGGTTTATAATAAAAAGGGTGTGTACCTTTGCTATAGGATGTAAAGTTTCCATCTCTTAATGGTGTGAGGCTTTTTGAAAAAACCGTGCGGGTTTGGCCCAAAGCGGACAATATCACTTCGTGTTAAGAGTGTATTTGGGCTAATTTAGCTCAACAACTGGTATTAGAGTTCACGTTTGGTGGGACGAGTATGGAGATGGCAAAGTGATGGTGCGGTGCGGTGCGCACACAAGAAGAAGCTAGTTGCGGGCTTCGGTTGCCATAATACTCTAACAATATGGGTGGTACACAGTGAATCTCGAAAATTGACTCGTGGATCGTGGCAATGGTCACATGAAACTTAGTTCGAGGGGGAGACCTGTGAATAGTGGTAGTGAGCCACGTGAAACTTAGTTCGAGGGGGAAATTGTTAGGTGTTAGTTCGAGGGGGAGATTGTTAGGTGTGTGAACAAAGTCCCACTTTGGTAGCTGAAAAGATTAAGAGCCTATATATAAGATATAAGGATCTCTTAATGGTGTGAGACCTTTTGGGGAAAACTGCACAGGCCTGGTCCAAAGTGAACAATATCACACTATGTTAAGAGTATGTTTGGGCTAGTTTAACCCAACACAATGAACGTAAAAAGAAACACGTAATATGTAGAACAAAGCAATTTGATGACAATAATATGATAACGGTGAAACAATAAAGTCTCTTGAAGAATGTTTAAGTTGATTGAGATACGTGGCGAACTTTTTTACTCCAGAATTCTGGATCTTAACTATATATTCTAAGGTATGAAAGTATTTTTGATATTCTTCTTAGTGCTAGATAATTGAGATCAATTGATAAATGATAATTTGAAAAATGAAAAACATTATCTCAATGTTGAAAGTTGCCAGAAACATCACCTAATTAAGCCTTTGTGACGGTTATTTGGTACCTCTGTCAATAAGAGGTAGCAGATAGCCGGTGAGTGGTTGATATGCACAAGATGGCCCAAGGAGCACTGCAGCATTATAAAAAAGTTTGATAAAAATATGAATATTAAATTGATCAAAATAAAGTCAATTTCATTTATTTATAAGTTAGACTACCAATTTCAATATCGACCCAGACTTGCATTAACTATATGAATCCTCAATATTACTCACACACTCTTTGTCATTCCAATACTCAATATTTAAAAAAAAGAAGAAATTTTAAGTTGCTTTTGAAATACAATTTCTAATTAAACAATAAAAATACTTTTGGCAAAACTAATGCTAATTAATCTTAGTTTACAATGCACGACGACACCTTAAGGTATGGATCTTTCACTTTCATTATTTGCTATTTTTCGCTTGGAAACTCAAAAAGATTGTAGATCTTTTAGGCAACTTATTTTACTTCATTCCTTTCTGATAATGTCACGACCCGGATTTTCCCATCTTTGGGATCGTGATGGCGCCTACTCGTAGAAGCTAAGCAAGCCACAAATCATAAACTCCTACCTATTTCATTTTAAATCCTTTTATCAATCATAGC
This sequence comes from Nicotiana attenuata, assembly GCF_001879085.1. Taxonomy (NCBI): domain Eukaryota; kingdom Viridiplantae; phylum Streptophyta; class Magnoliopsida; order Solanales; family Solanaceae; genus Nicotiana; species Nicotiana attenuata. Next base: position 101,676 of record NW_017671300.1, on the reverse strand, counting down.
AACAAGCGTTAAATATTTAAATAACAGCGGAATATGAAATTAAAGCGGAAGACTTAAATTAAATTAGCTGAACAATAATGTGGAATTCAACATGTGCCTCTATCCAAGAACTGGTGTCACATCATCCATGGACTACTAAGAGTGCTAAATACAACCGTTTGAAAGAAATATAACACTGTTTGTCTCGAATACATGAGATAACAGAATGAAATAAAAGATAGAGGAGACGTCGGGCCTGCGGACGCCTGCAAGGCTACCTCGGTGTCTCAGTGGACTGAAGGCTGGCTCCTGAGCTACTGCTGCTGTCCGGGACCTGGATCTGTGCAAAAGAGCACAGAGTGTAGTATCAGCACAACCGACCCTATGTGCTGGTAAGTGCCTAGCCTAACCTCGGCGAAGTAGTGACGAGGCTAGGACCAGACTACTAAATAAACCTTTGCAGTTATATAATGTACAGCGGAAAGTAAAGCAGAAATAAACAAGTAAGGATGGGAGGGGAAAACATGTTGCGGGGAGATAACAGTTCTGAATAAAGCATCAAGTAAGGAAATGAACAACATAACCACAATGTCAACAAGAAGCAGAAATCAAATAAGTGCACGGCATCACCTTTCGTGCTTTAATCCCGTCCTCACCAAGCAGTAATATAATGAAAACGTGCACGGCATCACCCTTCGTGCTTTTACTCTCTTTCCTCACCAAAGCAATTAGAATAATAAAATGTGCACGACATCACCCTTCGTGCTTTTACTCTCTTTCCTCACATATAATCAATAGAATTGGCACAGAATGGTACATCGTGCGGCACGGCATCACCCTTCGTGTTTTACACTCTTTCCTCACAATAGCAAACAATGCACGGCATCACCCTTCGTGCTTTACACTCTTTCCTCACAATAGCAAACAATGCACGGCATCACCCTTCGTGCTTTAACACTCTTCCTCACCCAAACAACAATCACAAACAAGGGCAAGGGAAATAAACAAGAACATATAGGAATCCCGGCAAGGGAACAACAATTAAACAATTAAGTCCTGGCAAGGGAACAACAATTAAACAATTAAATCCCGGCAAGGGAACATTTCAATAACTCTTTCTCTATCTTTCAATTTTACTTCATAACTCGCTTTACCACTTGAGCCAATGCTCCAAAGGGTTCAATCATCTCATATACTTTCACAATTCATAATATAACTCGAGCCAATGCTCCAAGATGTTCAAAAGTCTCAATTCCTTCCACAAACTTTTCACAACAACTAGAAATCCTCACCAAAGCATGAAGGATACAATGAAATCAAGATATTCACAATATAAAGACTCACGGTCATGCTAGACACCAACGTATAGATACTCGTCACCATGCCTATACGTCGTACACGACTAATACCACATAGAAAATAGGACTCAACTCCTAATACCTCGATGCCTTGAACACAACTCAAGTCTCAATTATAGCTTTACCCCTTGATTCCACCGCCAATTCGCTCGTATCTAATCACAAATTACTTAATTACATTAATAAGTGCTAAATGAATCAACCCCAATGCATGAAAATGAGTTTTCCAAAGTTTTACCCAAAAGTCAAAAATCGCCACCGGGCCCACGTGGTCAAAACCCGAGGTTCGAACCAAAATCCGAGTACCCATTCCCCCACGAACTCAAATATATAATTTGTTTTTAAATCGGACCTCAAATTCAGGTCCAACTCCCCAATTTTTGAAAAACCTAGGTTCTACCCAAAACACCCAATTTCCCCTATGTAAATCTTTGATTTTAGGTTGAAATCATATTAAAAGATGTTAATGATTAAAAGAAATGAGTAAAAACTAACTTACAATTGATTTGGAAGAAGACTTGTTCTTGGAAAATCGCCTAAGTGTGTTTGGGTTTGAGAAAATACGAAAAATGGGGTTCAAAATCGTTTAAGTATAAAATTGCAGGTCTCTGATATGGGAAATGCGAACATGGGTTCGCAGACTTCTCAGATGTGGGAATTGCGAAACAGGGTTCGCATTTGCGAACCCTTCTGAAAATTCCCAATTTTCGCATTTGCGATGACAAACGTCGCATTTGCGACTGGCCTTCGCATTTGCGAACCATTTGGTCGCATTTGCGATAAGGCCTGCCCAAGTCCCACCTTCGCAATTGCGATGCATGGCTCGCATTTGCGAGCTCGCATTTGCGAGGCTGGCTTCGCAAATGCGAAGCCTGCAGATTAGAGACACACCAGCTAATTTTTAAGTTCAAAATGCACCCCGTGGCCTATCCAAAAACTCACCCGAGCCCTCGGGGCTCCAAACCAAATATACACACAACCTCAAAAATATCCTACAGACTTATTCGTGCGATCAAATCGCCAAACTAACATCATAAACATTAAATTAAACCTCAAAATCCAAGAATTCTTTCAAACTTCATAAAACATCAAATTTTTCAACTTAGGTCCGAATCACGTCAAACGACGTCCGTTTTCAACCAAATTTCACAGGAAGGACTTAAAACATATATAAGACCTGTACTGTGCGCCGGAACCAAAATACGGGCCCGATACCATCGCTTTCTAATCAGATTTCATTTCCAATTTCCTTAAATAATTTTACTAAAAAATTTATTTCTCGAGCTTGGGACCTCGGAATTCGATTCCGGGCATACGCCTAAGTCCCATATTTAACGGGTCCGGGTCCGTTTACCCAAAACGTTGACCAAGGTCAAATTTATTCATTTTAACATCAAAACTTAGCATTTTTCACAGAGTTTCATATTTAAGCTTTCCGGCTACGCGCCCAGACCGCGCACGCAAATCGAGGCGACTCTAAATGAGGTTTTCAAGGCCTCAGAGTCATAGAATTTAATTTAAAACAAGTGATGACCGTTTGGGTCATCACATTCTCCACCTCTAAAACAACCGTTCGTCCTCGAACGGACAGAAGAAGGAAGTACCTGAGTCAGGGAAAAGATGGGGATAACGGCTCCGCATATCGGACTCGGACTCCCAGGTCGATGCCTTAGGAGGCTGACCTCTCCACTGGACACGAACAGAAGGGAAACTCTTCGACCTCAACTGACGAATCTGCCGGTCTAGAATAGCTACCGGCTCTTCCTCATAAGACAAGTCTTTGTCCAACTGGACAGTGCTGAAATCTAACACGTGGGCTGGGTCGCCATGATACCTCCGAAGCATGGACACATGAAACACTGGATGCACGGCTGATAAGCTCGGCGGCAAAGCAAGTCTATAAGCCACCTCTCCCACTCGATCAAGAATCTCAAACGGACCAATGAACCTAGGGCTAAGCCTGCCCTTCTTCCCAAATCTCATCACGCCCTTCATAGGCGACACTCGGAGCAATACCCGCCCACCAACCATAAAAGCCACATCTCGAACCTTGCGGTCTGCATAGCTGTTTTGCCTGGACTGAGTTGAACGAAGCCTATCCTGAATGATCCTGACCTTGTCCAAGGCCTCCTGAACCAAATCTGTACCCAACAACCGAGCCTCTCCCGGCTCAAACCATCCGACCGGAAATCGACACCACCTACCATATAAAGCCTCATAAGGAGCCATCTGAATGCTCGAATGGTAACTATTGTTGTAGGCAAATTCTGCTAAGGGCAAAAACTGATCCCACGAACCTCCTGTTGCTCCCTAACGCACATGCAAGTATACGTGGTCGACAAGTAATATAGGATTGTAAGTCCAGATATCGTACCCACAGGGACTTGTGATTAACTATCAACTAAATTAAACCAAACAATTAATCTATTCAAGCAAATCCTAAAGTATGAATATTCAACTAAAGATAATCTAGAGTAATAAACTAAGATTAAAGAAAACAAGTTGGTGAATTATAGAGACGAATTCAATGTAAGTGAATATTCTAGAGCTATGGGTTAGCTAACAATCCCGTTGTGTTTTCCACTTAAATTGTCTAGTTAATTTATCTAGTTTATTGATTGACGGGGTTAATATTGCTCGTAGCCTTCTCCCGAAGTACAACTCGCCTATTCAAGCTAACCTAACGCCTATATTCCTATGGAATTAGGATTAACAAGAACACATTTATAATTCCCGTATAATAACCAAGCAAGGCGATTAGGTATATTCCTATCCTAACCGCAAATCCGCTCCCCCTAAGAGTTAAGATCTTGCTCTACTCAATCTTATATGCAATCTAGAATTCCCTCTCCCGAGTTCAATCCTAGATTCGTAGATAGTATTCAATTGGTGATCAAGCAATCAAATAATTAAGCGCAATATTGAATAAATAAACCAATATGATAAAATAATAAAAACAATTCAAGCTTCAAACTACAACGTTCATGTAGCACCCAAAACTCTAGAACTAATAAACTATGAAATTAAAGGAAGAGAAGAGAAGAAAAACTAGTTAGAAGCCTCCTCCAAGCGTGGTGTGTGTTCCCCCACGTGAATTCTCCTCCAAAGTATGTTAGATCTCACCAAAGTGGCGTCCTCTCCTTCAAAAATAGGTTTAGTCTTGCTTTTATACGTTGGGTAGGTCTAGGGCCGAAATAACCTTGTCCCGGGCGAAATAGGACACATTTCACGTCACCGGCTCCCAGCACGGCGCCAGGCGCCCTCCATAGCGCCCAAATATTTGTGCATACTGTTTTTGGCGCCACAGGTGGCGCCCAACTGGCCCTTTTTTCCCGGTTTCATTCGTTTTGGCTCAAATCTTGCGCGTTCGGCCCCGTTACGTTTGGAATTTGGAAAACCGTAAAACATGAAAGTTGTATCCCTTTTAGTTAGCTTTCCAAACATATATTGTGGAGACTAAATGGAGTTCTGAGCAAAAAGTTATATCCATTTTACTAGACAGTGCGCAATATGCCTACTCGATTCTTCGTTCGCTCTAACTATCATCTGTTGACACCCAAACACGATTCCGGCTTAATTCCTTGAGCTTTTACTAAGACTTCAAAGCTCCAAATCACTTGAATTCATTCCATAACATCTATATAGCTCGGAATCACTCCTACAAGGCATAAAACACACAGTTAGTGCAAGAGACTAGCGATTAAAGCTCAAACTCAATCAAAGTGCAGTAAATTTGAGTGTAATAATCGACTAAAATACGCAATTATAGCCTATCATCAACACCCCACACTTAAATGTCGCTCGTCCTCGAGCAATGGGACTATCTAATAAACCCCCCAACTACGTACAAGTATCAATTATAGAGGAGTACTTTATCTTTTACCCACACACTATACCCTAGACTATGATCAATACCGGCACACAAGCATGAACATACAAAAATTCACATTATTCCCGTCTAAGCATGCCTAAGTATAATATTTCACTTCAATCAATACCAACATCCTATTTGTCACCACCCAACCTCAAAAGCCGACTTGTAACCACTAAGCACCCTCAATTCATGCACTTACCTAACAAGAAAGTTTACAACATTGCCAATCATTCATGAGATCATGTGCCCTCACCAACAAACAAAAGAGTGACTATAGTCCATACATTCAAATATACTTTTGAATATAGATTAGGAACATCGCACAATTGAACCCAATTCACTCACTCTCACAAAGAATTCATATGCATCTCGTGGTCGTACCATAAGCTTGCCCGTAGTGTATATCTATACTAATTTAAGCTAGCCAAATCTAGGATCAATTAGGACTTTTAAGGTTGTAATGTAGGCTAAGGGACGGGTAAGATATATTTTGGAATAGTGGCTAACCCTCCTAAGCACTTTAATACACTACATTTACAATTTAAGCTCATATTCTTCTCAACCGATTCACTTGCCACATCCAACATAGCCGTCTTTTCAGTTACGCACTTCTCTATTTTTCACTAGCACAAATCAATAAGAATTGGAGGTGTTTTATGTTTCTACTTACTTTCACTATCATTTTTTTTTCTTTAAATTTTTCTTTCTCTTTTTTATTTTTTTTATTTTCACACACTCCATACAATAAGGTTCATCGGCTAGTGACCTTTAATTTCAACTTTAGTGCACCAACGGGCCCTTCCATGGTTCCACTCGAAAGCTACTCCCCAATCTCTAACCTTACTTCTTTTAGCGACTAAGTGCCTTAGGAGGTACAGGTTCAATCAATATTAAATTAAGAATAAAATAGGGGTATGGCTTGTAATGTGGGTGCCAAAGAAAGGTCTATAGGCTCAAAGGGGCTAGCAACGGAAAATTTTATTTTTATGTGACAAGCACATCCATGATCAAGCAAGAAAATGCCTACGTCATCTCCTAGATTAGCACACTTACAATTTCGCTTCAATTAACACACGGGGCAAGTTCTAGACTACACAGGATAGCATAGAAAATCACAATTCCTCACACACACGTTGCACATGACTCAATCAAGACGGTTCTATTCAACTCTCAAGTCAAGTAAGCACACATAATTAAGAAATTTAAGCAATATTGCACTACGTAGCATACAAGACAAACATCTGAGAAAAGGCGTCACAAAATAGGCTATTTACTTTACTTAGGCTTCACAATTCAAACCAAATATACGGGAAAACAGAATGTATGTCATAGCCTATTGTGCCAGCATCAACCATGTCAATGAGTATCTCGGAGCGACTCAGTTTCTTCCTAAACTACTCCTAAAAAAATAAAATACCCGGTTCGAGCTACACCCTTGGAAAAGAAACGGCGCCCAAAGAAAAACCAAGGGATACTACCTAACTATCCTAAAAAAAAACTTTTTAGTATTTCTAATGGGACTTTTATCCCTCAAGAAAATTGTCCAAAAGATCCATCGTCAGGAAAAATCTGAACTTTTTCTAAATTTTTTTTTGTTTTTTTTTTGTTTTTAACAAAAACTACTACACTAAGAACGAGTACTACAACTACACTAAGAACTAGTACTATTACCAAGCTAAGATAGCACGGAAAATCACCCAGATAATGTCGTCACCTCACACTTAAAATTGTGCAATGTCCTCAATGCACACTAAAAATAACAAGAGGGTAAAAGAAACTCCCTGGTAGGCCAAAGGCCGAAGAATTAGCAGCTCACGGGATACTCAGACTTCTCCCTGGTATGATCCCTTGTGCGGGTACCTCACACTTAGTTTCAACCACCTGCTCGCTTTTGCACATGCCTCTTGGCTTTGATTCCATGCTCGTACTCCTACAAAATACAAAAATAATACTACAAAAAAAATATTAACACAATAAAATAAAATAAAATAAAAGAAAAAAATTTTGGGTTGCCTCCCAACAAGCGCCTTATTTAACGTCGCGGCACGACGCCATCACTTTCACCACTTTTCCTTCCACTTTGAGGATATGAATTGCGCCCCCAGTTTTGCATCAATTTTTGTGTCACGTTCTTGGGGTGGTGGTGTGAAAATAAATGAACCAAGCAATAGGTATCGCATCTTGTACTTCTTGGCCTTTAAGTGAGGAATGTCGTTTTGTCTCCTTGACATCACAAATTTCAGAAAAAAATACTTTGTTCCTCATCTATTCAATCCTCCATATGCTCGACTGGGTCAATTCCCATGTCACCAACCAAACACAATGTTGAAAAATGTTTAGAATGAGGTCCAATACGCTCCAACTCCAAAATTACATTATTTTTGACATCCTCAATTTTGAGCTCTTCGTCAACCTTGGCATCATTAATAATATTTTGGTCGAATAGTGGGAATTCCTCTTTCCGCTCCATAAGTTGACCAGTATCCACAACAATTGGTTGTAGGGCATCAGACGCCTCAACCTTTTTATTCAATTGATCGTGCAGGTCATGGATATCTAAGCCAAATTGGTCTATCTCTTGCCTGAGCTCAGTTCTTCCTTCTATTAGTTGTTCTGTCATATTTGAAAGACCATCACATAGAAACTCATGAGATTTTATTAGTTGAGCTTGTTCCTCTAGCCAAGATTGGCTCACTACATCTGCTTCTTCATAATTTTCTTCCGGTGGGAACTCTCTCTTTTCAGCCACTTCCTCCGCCTCAGCCATCATTCTCATGATTGCTTCACTAATTCTTTGAAAAGCCTTTCGGTTTTCATCTTGTTGCTCGGCTACTTGCCTCATCATCATCTCATGTTGCTCGACTACTTGCCTCATCATCATCTCATGTTGCTCGACTACTTGCCTCATCATGTCCATAATACGAGCCATGCTTTCCATATCCTCCACTTCATTGCTCCTATCAAACTCATAAACATTATTAGAAACATTATAATAAGAACTCTGGGAAGGATAATAAGAATTAGGACAACCATTCCAATGGCCACCTTGACAACCACACATATTACAAAAATTCCACACATCGGATTGAGATGCACAATTTTGCCCTAAGTGTGGTCCTCCACAATATAGACATGGATCATCAAAATAAGAATAATCAATATTCGACCAATTATCATTCCAAGATGCCATTTCAACAAAGATAGTAAAAATATTAAAACCTAAAGAATAAAAATAAAAAAAACTAAAAAACTTAGAAATAAGGCAAAAAGTAAAAAACTACCAAATCTAGTAAAATAGTTAAATTTCTAAAGNCCAATGGCCACCTTGACAACCACACACATTACAAAAATTCCACACATCAGATTGAGATGCACAATTTTGCCCCAAGTGTGGTTTCCTTCACAATATGTATGGATCACCAAAATAAGAATAATCAATAGTCGACCAATTATCATTCCAAGATGCCATTTCAACAAAGATAGTAAAATATTAAACTAAGATAAAAATAAAAAATAAAAAATAAAAACTTGAATAGGAAAAAAGTAAAAATCCAATCTAGTAGAATAGTTAATTTCTAAGTCCCCGGCAACGGCGCCAAAAACTTTTTGCTCCCAAACGCACACGCAAGTATACGTGGTCGACAAGTAATATAGGATTGTAAGTCCAGATATCGTACCCACAGGGACTTGTGATTAACTATAAACTAAATTAAACCAAACAATTAATCTATTCAAGCGAATCCTAACGTATGAATATTTAACTAAAGATAATCTAGAGTAGTAAACTAAGAGATTAATGAAAACAAGTTGGCGAATTATAGAGACGAATTCAATGTGAGTGAATATTCTAGAGTTATGGGTTAGCTAACAATCCCGTTGAGATTTCCACTTAAATCGTCTAATTGATTTATCTGGTTTATTGATTGACGGGGTTAATATTACTCGTAGCCTTCTCCCGAAGTACAACTCGCCTATTCAAGCTAACCTAACGCCTATATTCCTATGGAATTAGGATTAACAAGAACGCATTTATAATTCCCGTATAATAACCAAGCAAGGCGATTAGGTATATTCCTATCCTAACCGCAAATCCGCTCCCCCTAAGAGTTATGATCTTGCTCTACTCAATCTTATATGCAATTCCCTCTCCCAAGTTCAATCCTAGATTCGTAGATAGTATTCAATTGGTGATCAAGCAATCAAATAATTAAGCGCAAGATTGAATAAATAAACCAATATGATAAAATAATAAGAACAATTCAAGCTGCAAACTACAACATTCATGTAGCACCCAACAACTCTAGAACAAATACACTATGAAACTAAAAGAAGAGAAGAGAAGAAAAACTAGTTAGAATCCTCCTCCAAGCATGGTGTGTGTTCCCCCACGTGGATTCTCCTCCAAAGTATGTTAGTTCTCTCTAAAGTGGCGTCCTCCCGTTCAAAAATAGGTTTAGTCTTGCTTTTATACGTGTTGGGTAGGTCTAGGGCCGAAATAACCTTGTCCCGGGCGAAATAGGATACATTTCACGTCACCGGCGCCCAGCCCGACGCCAGGAGCCCTCCATAGCGCCCAAATATTTGTGCATACTATTTTTGGCACCACAGGTGGCGCCAGGCGCTGCCTGCGGTGCCCAACTGGCCCTTTTTTCCCGGTTTCATTCGTTTTGGCTCAAATCTTACGCGTTTCGCCCCGTTCTGTTTGGAATTTGGAAAAACATAAAACATGAAAGTTGTAGCCCTTTGAGTTAGCTTTCCAACCATATATTGTGGAGACAAATGGAGTTTTGAGAAAAAAGTTATATCTATTTTACTAGACAGTGCACAATATGCCTACTCGATTCTTCGTTCGCTCTAACTATCATCCGTTGACCCCCAAACACGATTCCGGCTTAATTCCTTGAGCTTTTACTCAGACTTCAAAGCCCCAAACCACTTGAATTCATTCCATAACATCTATATAGCGCGGAATCACTCCTACAAGGCATAAAACACACAGTTAGTACAAGACACTAGCGATTAAAGCTCAAACTCAATCAAAGTGCAAATTTAAGTGTAATAATCGACTAAAATACGCAATCATAGCCTATCATCACCGACATTAGGGCTCCAATCTCTGAGTTGAGCGCTTTTTCCCTTAGCCAACATTAGGGCTCCAATCCCTGAGTTGAGCGTTTTTTTTCCCTTAGCCAACATTAGGGCTCCAATCCCTAAGTTGAGCGTTTTTTCCCTTAGCCAACATTAGGGCTCCAATCCCTGAGTTGAGCGTTTTTTCCCTTAGCAAACATTAGGGCTCCAATCCCTGAGTTGAGCGTTTTTCCTTTAGCCAACATTAGGGCTCCAATCCCTGACTTGAGCGGTTTTCCTTTAGCCAACATTAGGGCTCCAATCCCTGAATTGAGCGTTTTTTCTTTCAGCCAACATTAGGGCTCCAATCCCTGAGTTGAGCGTTTTTCCTTTAGCCAACATTAGGGCTCCAATCGCTGAGTTGAGCGTTTTTCCCTTTAGCCAACATTAGGGCTCAAATCCCTGAGTTGAGCGTTTTTCCTTTAGCCAACATTAGGGCTCCAATCCCTGAGTTGAGCGTTTTTTCCCTTTAGCCAACATTAGGACTCCAATCCCTGAGTTGAGCGTTTTTCCTTTAGCCAACATAAGGGCTCCAATCCCTGAGTTGAGCTTTTTACCTTTTGCCAACATTAGGGCTCCAATCCCTGAGTTGCGCCTTTTTTTACATAGGGCCTCCTATCCCTAATTTGTTCTATCATAGATAAATACAATTCTTGAAAATGAAAAAACAAAGAGAAAAAAAAAAGAGAGAATGAGTTCAGATTTTGTCACAAATATCTCACGAAATTTTCCTAGTGAACTGGGGCTAAAAAATTTTGTTTTTTTGTTTGTTTTGGTGTCTGAGCAGGTTTGACCTCGAGGCACAGGGATTCGATATGACCAAAAGGATGAGTCTCAACCCAGAATAAAGAAGAGAAGAAAATCACAAAAAGAAGTGAATTCAAATGCTGAAGTGAACAGAGATGCGGACTGCTCAAAACTTGATTGAAGCCATAAGCTCCGCCTGACACAAGATCAAGTTTCAAAAGATTTATAGATAGGAATCTTGTAACTCATAGTTGATAGGCATAGCTAGCTTAGCTTTGATTTTCCTTTTGGTGTAATAAGGAGGTCAGCAAGCAGCAGCAGCAGCAATAGCAGTGAAATCACAGCTCCTGGTAGTCCCAGCTACCAAAACTTCCAGAACTACACTGACCTGATTCCTTTATAGCCAAGGATATGTAGGCAACCTCTGAAGCAGGGTTCGGTTAGACGTTTTTTAAAGATGCTTCTCATGGAGTGCCAAGCAGGCAAAAATCACTCATGTTTGCTCATTTATCTTTGCCCGAAAACCCTTTGTGTCTCGGAGCAAAGAGGGTCAGCTGTGAGCACGTGATTTTTGCCTCGCTTGAATTACTCCTATAGAATTCTTAAAATTAGGATTTTTCTTTTATTATTTTAATTTTAGGGAATTAATTGCATGATTTTGTGTTTATTTGCATTTTGTGTGCATTTTATTTGATATAATTCATAAAAAATACAAAAAATAGTACATTTGCATTTAGGATCCCATTTTTATATTTTTAGGTTTACTAGTTAATTAACATTACAAGAAATAAGAGAAAATCACAGAAAAATAGTCCTTTTGCATTTTTACTTAGTTTTCTTTTTAAATTAGGATATAGTTAATTTTAGAAAATTAATTAGTTTAATTTTAGAGTTAAATCAGGTCTTTTTATTTTTAATTTTGCATTTAACAAAAATATAAAAAAAAATGACGAGAAAAAGAAAAGAAAAAGAAAAGAAAATTAAAAGCAAAATGGCAGTCTTATTAAATACCCGGTTTTTGGGCCAAATTTGATTCCAGCCCAAGCCAATCCCTCCCCAGACCCGTTCAAAACCTGATCCAACCCGGTCCAGCCCCTAACTCCTCAAAACGGCGTCGTTTCAATTGCAGTCAATCCTGACCGTCTAGGTTGTTTGATCTGACGGTCAGGAACTGATGGATTTTTAATATATCAGTGTCCAAACGCGTGCCCCCCCTTTCCGTCTCAAATCACCCTCCATATACAAACCTTAGCACCACCGTCCCCCCACCATCCGCCGCCGGCCGGGAATCGCCTCCGCCGGCGGCGAGTCTCCGATGGCTCCCAAAAATACACCATAGCTCCCTCTCCTCCTCCCCTCTCCATATCTACCATTAGTTTGCTTCGAATCCCACTCGATTTGTTCAAATAAGCGAAACCCTAGCGTCGCCTCCGCCGTGTATGGCGCCGCCGCCTCAAAACCCCACAAACTTACACCCTGGACTCGCCTCACCCTTCTCTTCCCAAATCCCAAACCAAATTCCCTCAAATCCAGTTTAAATCCCTCGAATCCTAAATCTAGGGTTTATGTTCAAATCTGGATCGAAGTTCAAGGGTTTATCAGTGTTCAACTGGTTCCAAAAATGATATTATATGCTTGTTCTTGGCAAAGAACAAGCATATAACATTATTTGGGAACCAGATTCGGAGTCAGTCAGTTTGAAGCAAAATCAGTAAGTTTTCTCACTTTTCGTTTTCTTTCTTTCTTTGTTTTGTTCTTCTTTGTTCATCTCCTGTTTCTTCTTCCTTGCCAAATTTTAGTTTCTTTTGTTAAGTTTTTAATTACTATTTCTATGTTTGTACTGTGTCACATTGATTCTGTTTTTTTATTTTTTGTGTGAGTCTTAATTTTGGTTTGATTGATAGTAGCATGATTAATTTTGTTCTTAGATTTTTGTCTAATTCAGTAGCCCGTAACAGTATTGATTGGAATTAATTTCCAGTTCTAATTAGGTTTAAATGGATTTGGTAGTTTAATTTTAGGGGTTTTGATAATTAGGTTTTGTTTGGTTATAGCTGAATAATTTCCAACCCTTGATTGATTAACCATGGTCATTTTGACCAAGTTTAAAAGGGCTAGGGTTAGTTTGACATAGGTTAGTAATTTTAGAATTAATTCAGGGGTAGTATAGGTAATTTACCTAGAGAATCTTGCAGTAACTGAATTGGAACCCCCTAGAAGCTTCTAGATAGGGGTTCTAATTTGAAATTCAGGAAGTTGGTAGTATAACTTGACCAACAAGTCATAAACTAAAGGACTAAGTAGCTAAAACTGAAAATTAATAAAGGACTAAAGGTGTAAAGTGAACATTCTGAAATTTGCCCTAACTTGGCCTATAAAAGGGCAGTCCCTTACCTTGCAAGGCAAGTTTAGAGGGGAAAAAATCTGAAAGAAGTTTTAGAGAGCTACAAATCTGAAATTAAAAAAAGTTTTAGAAGTTTAGAGAGTTAGAGATCTGAAAAAAATTCAAAAAAATTCAAAAGTTGAGCAACCTACAGATCTGAATTTTGAAATTCAAAAAGTTCCCAATCCTAGTTTCATAGAATTAAAACCCTAGCAAGGTTCTGAGTAATGAAAACCACTGAAAATTCCAGGCAACTAAACCTAGCAAAAACACTGTTTCATTCAAATTTTCCTGCAAATCTTCGAGGTTTTCATTGTTAGAAATCCCTGAGTGTTCAGAAGTTGAACATGAATTATACTTAGTTGGTATTCAAGTGTTTGGGGTCCATTTGGTGTGAATTTTGATAACTGCTCCCATTGGTACATTGCTGGTTCCTAATTGGATTTAAGCTGGTCCTCCTTGCGTATTTCTGGATCATTTTGTGATTGCTGAATACTGATTCCTGCTGCCGCTTCTTGCCAACTCACTTATCCCTCATTTTTTTGGCTTCTATTGTTGAATTCCAGGTACATGTTCTGGATCTTCTCTGATGTAGCTTTCAAAACTGGATATAAGATGAAGCTGTGCCTGTTTTTCTATTGTGGATCTATGTACATTAGTTCATCGTAGTTCAATTAGTCTTATTAATTAGCTAAACTGTCACTGTAACTAATTTGGACTGTTGAACTATGTTTTCATTTGTTCATTCATGATAACTCTAGTAGTATACATTAGTTTGCAAGCTATGTTAGTTTTAAGTGTCAAAATGTGTTGGAATTTATCAGACTTTACTATTCATTTATTGTATAGGAATCTTCAAGTCCTTCAAAGGACTACTACCATGTTTCAAGTGTAGTTTGAATTTTAAAGCTTAAAAGTAGTTATAAAATTGTTGTGTTGCGTATATTTCCATAACTTTGATTTTGACGGCATTTGACTAGAGTCATATAGATCTGCAGAAAAAATAAAATATCTAGTCGTTTATTTTAGTCTTAAACCCGTTGCTTAATGTAATTTAGCCATGTACTTGCAAATAAAAAACAAAACAAAGAGCTGGCCTCCAAAACTGAATCAACACTGATTGAGGGCCAAAGTTTGGTTAAATTGGGAAATTAATTCTTTCATCCACCTATCAGTACTGGTTTGCTTGCATTATTGTTTGGGCCGTCTGGGATCATAAGGATTGGGTTTAATAGGGCCCAGTTGCATAATAGCGGGCCAAAAAAATACCTTCAGCCTTCTAAATTTATTCATCCCACTCAGTTGAAAGCCCATGGGACTTGATCTTGAGTCCCAGCTCAGGCCTGGTTGCAATTTAGGCCTGTTCTAAGGCCCAGGTTTTAGACATCTTTACAAATAAAAACTGAACAGACCTTCTTTCTTCTTGGACTGGCTTTGAGGCCCAACACGTTAAAAATCCTAAGTTCATTATTGAAGTTATTGGTTTAATTTTGTACTGTAGGCTTGGGCTTTCAGGTTAAGTAACAACTTAAATTAAGGGGTTTCAATAATGAAGATCCTCTTGTTTGAGTTTGGACTTGATCCTGAGGACCGAATTTCCTTGAATGCCTTTAATAATAGTTAATTAATAATGTAAATTAATTAGGTCTTTTAGAGACAATCCTTAATAGAGAATAATAGTTCCTTTTAGGATGACCTTTCAAAATAAATCGAGGTGCGCCGCGCCAAACAAAATTCATAAATTACGTGGCCCTCTTTAAATACTTACATTAAAATACTTAGAAATCGGGACGTGCCATTTAGCGAATTTTCATGGCCTCCCGCAAAGTTAACAACGCGTTAGATGCTTTAGGCGCGTTATTTAATAATTTTACCTTCCTAAACTCGGGTGTGCATTTCATGTGACCCAAATCCAAATCACAAAATGTTGAATAAAATGTGTCGCGGATCCGGGTGCATTTCATGTGACGTGATCCAAAGACGTTCAACCTACCTTAAAAATCAATTAAAAGCGGTAAATAATTTTAAAATTGCACTATAGGATGAACATGTTTTAAAATCAGATATTAGGCCATTTATAATAGTTTAAGCGACCGTGCTAGAACCACGGGATCCGGGGGTGCCTAACACCTTCCCCCGGGTCAACAGAATTCCTTAGTCAGAATTTCTGGTTCGCATACTTCATTTGGAAAGTCGAAATTTCCTCGAGTTGGGATTCAAGACAAACTGGTGACTTGGGACACCAAAATCCAAACCTATCCCAAGTGGCGACTCTGATAAATAAATAATCCCAATTCAAATAATGTCACTTAAATTGGAAAAACTCCCTTATACGTTATCCTTCGGGGTAGGTGTGTAAAAAAGGAGGAGTGACAAAGGGAAAATACAGAAAGGGCGATACTAGGGCATGAGTACACCACAGCGGTACTCAGTAAGTGCCAAGCCTAACCTTGGTCGGGTAGTGACGAGGAAGGTCAGGGACCTACTGAGGTTAAAGGAAATACAAGATATAACAGTGTAGAATAAGACAGTATACTTAAGTGCAACAGTAAAAGTAACACAGGATAAAAGAACAATAGCAACTTTAATAGAGACATAGAAATCATGGAAATAAATGCAGCTCAACGCAGAGATTACAAACCGGGGATCTCTCAGTATCCCGAGGATCTCTTAGTATCCTCAATATGTGTACTGGGGATCTCTCAGTATGCCGAGGATCTCTTAGTATCCTCTATATATATGCTGGGGATCTCTCGGTATCCCAAGGATCTCTTAGTATCCTCAATATACGTGCTGGGGATCTCTCGGTATCCCGCACTACAGTCCAAATCAATACAGGTGCAGGGGATCTCCCGGAATACGAATCCGTAGTCCCAAAGTAAACAAGCAGAGGGATCTCCAGGGATACCGTCCCGTAGTCCCAAAGTAAACAAGTAGGGGATCTCCCGGGATACCGTCCCGTAGTCCCAAAGTAAACGCACAGCAGCAACACGAAGAATACTCAATTCAGTTCTAATTTCATACCAAGGTAAAAACTGGTATTTCTAACCTAGCATGCCACACATAATCCAAATAAGGCAGTTTGAACAAATAAGGTAATTAAGACAATTAGACATGCTTCCCTAAGCTAATAGCAGGCTTAAATTAACACCGTATGAACTGAAAAAAGGAAATTACATTTATAGTTACTTAAAGAAAATGGATTTTCAACAACTAGCACAAGTACGCACTCGTCACCTCACGTACAAGGCATTTCAATTATCAACAAACCAAATCCTAAGGGGAGTTTCCCCCACACAAGGTTAGACAAGCCACTTACCTCGAACCGGCTCAAAATCAACCCAAAACTACATTCTTGCCACGAGTACTCGACTCCAAATGGCCCAAATCTATTCAATTCAATTGCACAGTGTAAATAACACTTCAAGTAATTGATTTTACAAATAAATTCTAAGCTAATACGCGAAATTAGGTAAAATGACCAAAATGCCCTCCGGGCCCACGTCTGGGAATCGGGTAAATTTTTTGAATCCTCATACTCTCACGAGTCTATTCATACCAAAAGTACCAAAATCAGACCTCAAATGGTCCCTCAAATCACCACTCAAAGCTCTCCGATTAACCAAGCCCTAACCCCCAATTTACCACTGATTTTCCTTAAATTGTCATGCTTAAAATGATAAAAATCACCATAATAACGAGCTTAGGAACCAAGGACTCAATGAATCCCTCTGAAAATCTCCCTTGAAATTGCTCTCAAAAGCTCCACCCCGAATTGAAATATTTGAGAATAAAGACCAAAATCGCGAAGGAAGTCTTTTATACTTTCTGACCCAGGCTTTTCCCAACTCCAAACTTCCTGTTAACCATCCGAAACCACCCCGAGGCCCCCGGGACCTCAACCAAAAGCACGAACAAGTCATATTCCACTATCCAAACTTATACCAATCCTTAATACACCTAAAACAACATCGAAACATCGAATTAACATCGGATTCAAGCCTAAGAACTTCAAAAACTCTCGAATTACGCTTTCGATCAAAAAGTCTATCAAACCTCGTCCGAATGACCTAAAATTTTGCACACACGTCACATTCAACACTACGGAGCTACTCTAACTTCCGGAATTCAATTCCGACCCCGATATCAAAATCTCACTATCGAACCGGAAACTTCAAAAATTCAACTTTCGGCATTTCAAGCTTAATTAAGCTACGGACCTCCAAAACACAATCCGATCATGCTCCTAAACCTGAAATCACCCAATGGAGGTAACGGAACCAACGGAATTCCATTCCGAGGCCATCTTCACACTATTCCGACTACGGTCCAAATTCTAAAACCTAAAGTCTTATTTAGGGACTAAGTGTCCCAAAACTCTCCGAAACTCCAATTAAATCCTCCCGACAACTCACAATAGAAGAAACAAACACGGGGAATGCAGTTAATAGGGGATCGGAGCGTTAATTCTTAAAACGACCGGCCGAGTCGTTACATCCTCCCACACTTAAACATTCGTTCGTCCTCGACCGAGCATAGAGACATACCTGAAGTAGTGAAAAGATGAAGGTAAGGGCTGCGCATATCCTGCTCGGTATCCCAAGTCGCCTCCTCAACCGACTGACCCCGCCACAAAACCTTCACAGATGCAATGTTCTTTGACCTCAGTTTTCGAATCTGCCTGTCCAATATCGCCACTGGCTCCTCAACATAAGATAGATCCTTGTCCAACTGGACTGAACTGAAATCAACATGTGCAACGGATCACCGTGATACCTCTGGAGCATCGAAACATGAAATACCGGATGAACTCCTGCCAAGCTGGGAGGAAAGGCAAGCTCATAAGCAACCTCCCCAACACGCCTCAATATCTCAAAAGGGCCAATAAACCTCGGACTCAACTTCCCTTTCTTCCCAAACCTCATAACGCCCTTCATAGGCGAAACCCGAAGCAGGACCCGCTCTCCAACCATATAGGAAACAACACGAACCTTCCGGTCCGCATAACTATTCTGTCTGGACTGGGCTATGCGGAGTCGATCCTGAATTACCTTGACTTTCTCCAAAGCATCCCGAACAAAGTCTGTGCCCAATAATCTAGCCTCACCAGGCTCAAACCAACCCACCGGGGATCTACACTGCCTACCATACAAGGCCTCATACGGTGCCATCAGAATGCTGGACTGATAACTGTTGTTGTAGGCAAACTCCACCAATGGCAAGAACTGATCCCAAGACCCTCCAAACTCGATCACACACGCACGGAGCATATCCTCAAGAATCGGAATAGTGCGCTCGGACTGTCCGTCCGTGTGAGGGTGAAATACTGTACTCAACTCCACCCGAGTACCCAACTCATGCTGAACGGCCCTCCAAAACCGTGATGTGAACTGAGTACCTCTATCTGAAATGATGGAAACTAGAATACCATGCGGACGAACAATCTCCCGGATATAAATCTTCGCCAACCGCTCCGAAGAATAGGTGGTACACACAGGAATGAAATGCGCGGACTTGGTCAGCCGGTCCACAATAACCCAAATGGCATCGAACTTCCTCAAAGTCCGTGGGAGCCCAGTTACGATATCCATGGTGATCCGCTCCCACTTCCATTCCGGAATCTCTATCTGTTGAAGCAATCCACCCGGTCTCTAGTGCTCATACTTCGCCTGCTAATAATTAAGGCACCGAGCTACGAACCCAATATATCTTTCTTCATCCGCCTCCACTAGTAGTGCTATCTCAAATCCTGGTACATATTCGCGGCACCTGGATGAATGGAATACCGCGAGCTGTGGGCCTCCTCTAGAATCAACTCTCGAAGCCCATCAACATTGGGTACACAAACTCGACCCTGCATCCTCAATACCCTGTCATCACCAATAGTCACATGTCTGGCATCACCATGCAACACCTTGTCCTTAAGGACAAGCAAATGAGGGTCATCAAACTGACGCTCCTGGATACGATCAAACAAGGAAGACCGAGAGACCACACAAGCTAGAACCCAAATGGGCTCCGAAAGATCCAATCTCACAAACTGGCTGGCTAAGGCCTGAACATCCATCGCCATTGGCCTCTCTGCTGCTGGTAAATAAGCCAAACTCCCCAAACTCTCTGCTCGACGGCTCAAAGCATTGGCCACCACATTAGCCTTGCCCGGGTGATACAAAATAGTGATATCATAGTCCTTCAGTAGCTCTAGCCATCTCTTGTGACGTAAATTAAGGTCCTTCTTCTTGAACAGATGCTACAAACTCCGGTGATCAGTATAAATCTCACAAGGCACACAGTACAAAATGACGCCAGATCTTCAAGGCGTGAACAATAGCAACTAACTCGAGATCAAGGACAGGATAATTCTTCTCATGTACCTTCAACTGTCTGGATGTGTAGGCAATCACCCTACCGTCCTGCATCATTACCGCCCCAAGGCCAACCCTCAAGGCATCACAATAGACAATATAAGACCCTGAACCAGTAGGCAATATCAAAACTGGTGCTGTAGTCAAAGCTGTCTAAAGCTTCTGAAAGCTCTCCTCACACTCTTTCGTCCACTGGAACGGAGCACCCTTCTGGGTCAGCCTGGTCATAGGTGCTGCAATAGATGAAAATCCCTGAACAAATTGACGGTAATAACCCGCCAAGCCAAGAAAACTGCGGATCTCTGTAGCTGAGGATGGTCTGGGCCAACTCTGCACTACCTCCACTTTCTTTGGATCCACCTGAATACCCTTACTCGAAACCACGTGACCCAAGAATGCCACGGAATCCAACCAAAACTCACATTTCGAGAACTTAACATATAGTTTCTTCTCTCTCAAAGTCTGGAGCACTGTCCTCAGGTGCTGCTCATGATCTTCCCGACTCCGGGAATATACCAGAATGTCGTCAATAAAGACAATGACGAATGAATCAAGATATGGCCGGAATACACTGTGCATCAAATGCATGAAGGCTGCTGGGGCATCAGTCAGCCCAAATGACATAACAAGGAACTCGTAATGACCATATCGAGTCCTGAAGGCAGTATTCGGGATATCTGGCTCCCAAATCTTCAACTAATGATAGCCTGAACGCAAGTCAATCTTAAAAAACACGCAAGCACCCTGCAAATAATCAAACAGGTCATCAATACGAGGCAAAGGATAACGGTTCTTCACTGTAATGTAGGCTCAAGCCGGGTATTACTATCTCTAGATTTAACCCTTTAATTGGGGCTATCAATCTCTTGAGTACGCCCCAATTCCTTATTGAACTGATTACCTAGACTCAAGCTCTCTTTCTCAAGAAGAGTTCAAGTCAAATAGGCACGAATTAGTGTTTGCAACCACTAACCCAACATAGAAAACACAAATCAGTCCAAATATCAACCACCCATAAACATCTAAGCCTTAGAACACAAGACCCATCAAATACCCACACTAGGGTTGAGCCACAGTCCTAGATAATGGGTCTAGCTACTCATATTAATAGAAGAAAACATGAAATTAGATGAAGAATAAGCCATATAATTTGATTACAAACTAAGATAATGAAGATTCAGTGATAAAGTAGCTCCAAATTACTCAAAATGGAACAAAACAGCCGTTCACGTGCTCAGCTAAAAGTCAGATTGAAAAAATTACCTAAAAATGTGAAAAGAAAGTATTTATACTAGGCCACATTTTCTGGAAAAAAATACCCCTGCGGAGGTACCGCAGAAAATGCACCGCGGCCGCGGTGAGGCTTTTGGCTTGACTTTTTAGCTCTCTGAATCTGTCCACCGCGGGCCGCACAAAATGCACCGCAGCCGTGGTGGCTTCATTGCGGTCCGCACAAAATGCTCCGCGGACCGCATTGGTCTCAATTGTCCAAACTTCAACTCTCTGAACCTCCCTCTTTGCGGACCGCATAAAATGGATTGCGGCCGCAAAGAGGCTTCTGCGGCCAATCTCTGCGGACCGCACTCCTTTAAGCTCCAATTTTTCACCTCTCTGAATCTCCTCACTGCGGATCGCACTAAATGGATTACGGCCGCAGTGGGTCTGTTGCAGCTGTGCTTTACTTGTTCTTGGTACTTGTGCATGTTTCACTCCTTTTTGAGCTGGTTTTTGACTTTTGTCACCTTTTGACCAAACCCTGCAAACAAGTACAACATGTAAGCCTTTGGGACTATTTGTACGCATTTTTAATCAAAACTCAAGTAAAAAGGAGTGTAAAATGAACAAGAATCCCTAGTTGTCAACTCCCCCAAACTTAAGCTTTTGCTTGTCCTCAAGCAAACAAAATAAGTCCCACCTCCTTAAGAGCAAAACCAAGAAAATTCAGCTGACCTAAAGTGACCTCATCTAGCATCAATTGGGACTAACAATTGCCCTCAAATCAAATGAATCATAGACAACATTCAACCTTTTAAACACCATGGTTTTAGTGCGACACAAGAGCATCAATGATTGACTCGACTCATCAAAGAACTCTTTCTACTACTTTGGTCATTGTGGAACCCAAACTCATACATCTTCAACTATCCCTAAGCAAACTTCACTTTCAAATTGTAATACTCTGAACGAGGATAGTGGAAACACTCTCATCTCTCTCAAAGAAAAGTCACAAGTCCGGCTCTAAGTACCATAAGCTTGCCCCTTATGTGAGTCACTACTAATGTAAGCTTCGTTCAACTTAAGATTATATAGGGCCTTTGTGGAGTTATCGTGAAGGCTTTTGGTTCAGGGTAGGAAATATTTTGTCTAAGTAGGTTCCATCTTCCCTTAAACACTTCACTTGCTTTATTTTGGCACACATTCTCTTGACTTTTTAAGTCATTTACTTCTTTCTTAGGGGTTAGAGAGACACACTGTCACTCTTTCTTGTCCATTTCAAACCTTTTTCTCCTTTTTAGGCTTTCCACGCCTTTCATCACTTTACTTTTATTCAATCCCTTCATTTCTTCTATATTGCTCATTCTTTTTGACTTTTTGATTTTCTTTCTTTTTCGTTGCCTTTCCTTTTCTTTGCTTTTGTACCTTTTACCACTTTGTTGCATTCCTCATCTCTCCCCCCAAACTTATATTTTTGCCATGTGCTAAGGAAAGGTTGGGTGCCAAGAGAGGGTCTTTTCAAAACGGGTAAAGGCTTGTATCATGGTTTTTGAAGGAAAAAGGGCTATGGCTCAAAGGGATTGACTAGGGACATTATCATTGGTAGGCTATGGATGTTTTCAAGATATCATTTGGATCAAGGAGAGCGTATAATCACTTCTCAAGTCAAACTACACTTAGGATTTCGCCTCGACAAACATTCAGAGCAAGTTCTAGACTCAATGGCACGTGATTTGGACTTGCAATTCAAATTATCACCACACAAGCAATAGGATTGCTAAAGAGACAGAGTCGAGGGCCCACAACGAACTTAGCTAAGATTTTAGCAACACAATGGTCCCGAAAAACCACTTGATGATTATCGGCCAACACAAGAGTCTCAAGGTCACAACTTTCACCATCCTATACACAACAATTTGTTTTTGACCATAGGATCAAAGGCAAATGTGTTAGGCCCAAGTGAAGCTTTGCTTGAGGCACCACTACTAACTAGCTACTATTTACACAAAAAGAAAAATAAGACAGACTCAAACCCTTAAGAAGGTTGTCATTCCATCCATCATCGGGAAGAGCCACCCGGTTCACACAAATTCCACCTTTGGAAAGAACCATGGCATTAACAAAACCAAAGGCTTATTGCACGCAAAAAAACTAAAATTAAGAAGCTATCAAAATGAAATAAGAAGCTAGTAAAGAAGAAAAAATACGGAAAGTAAAATGAATATGTACAAGAGAGGATTTTGTCGAATATACATAAGGGGGAATGAATATATACATCAGAAAGTAACTTTACATACAGAAAGTGAACTAAAATGGTAAAATTATGTACATACCAAAAGTGAAAATCAAAGCATAAAAAAAAGAAAATAGTATCATATTTACAACACCAAATCATCCAGATAGGGATACCCCCTCAAATGAAAGCTAGCATTGTCCTCAATGCTAATTAACCAAAAATAGCTCAAACAAAAAGATAAAGAGTAAAGAAAACTCCCTTTTGGTCCTCCGTCTGCATAGGATCATGAGCTTGGGTCCCTGGGTCCTCGGACTGCTCGGGACCCTATGACTGGGTCCCTATAATCTGTGTCTGCACTGGGACCTGGGCCTGTACTGGAACCTGGGGCTGGCTAGAGGAGCCTTCCTGAGGCTCCGCCAACTCTATCACTGCATCATCAACACGTGGAATCACCCTCTTTCTCTTCGCTGGCCTCTCCAATCCCTGCTCAAGCTGGACTGCCGGGGTCGGATCCTGCAATAATAGCTCCAAGGGTAATTGATCAGCAACCTTCATTCCCTCCACCTCTACCCTCAACTCCTTTACCGACTCCTTTGATGCTCGAGTCTTTCTCAACTTCTTGGTTTCCTTCGCTAGGTCTTTTAGTGCTTTCCCATGAGCATCTACAGCATCCAAGATCAACTGCTGGTTCTCCAGGAGCTTTTTCTGGTTGTCCAGAAGCTCCTTGAGAGTGTCCTCCACTGACTGTGGGACCTGAGGCTGAGGGGGTACAGACTGGGCTGCCACCGAGGTAGAAAGCACAGACAACTTAGAAGTAGCTGCTTGCATCTAGTAGTTGATACTGACAAGGGTCTGGCTCAAACGGTGGGCAGTCAATGGATAGGCTGAAGATGAAGGGATATCTGTGGCAGTGGTGGTAGAGGGTCCAGGGGCAGTATCTGGGGTAGTTGAGGAGGCTGAGAAAGAGCTACTACAACTACTGGCTCTTCAGACTGGCTAGTAGAAGCAATGAATTTGCTTTTAGGATCTTTGCCCTTGGGCTTGTCATCACTCTGCAGGCTGTACCAGGAAAAAGGTGCCTTTGGCTTCACCTTCACGTCAAATCTCCTCTTGTCCACCTCCAAGTCATAAAGGTACATGGTCAGTAAATTTGGGAAAGGGTATGATCTATCACCTTCATTGACCACCCGTGTGATCACCTCAGACATCACATTCCCAACGTTGATCGGGTACCCCGCCATGATAGAAGCCACCAAGATTGCCCGAGAGATAGGTAGAGAGTTCTCATGAGAAGTGGGATCCAACCTGCTGCACACGAACGTCTCCGAACCCTTTGCTTCAAAGTTTAGAGTCCTCCTCAATCTTTTGACTCCTACTGTCAACCAAGCTAGGGTGGTACCCGGAAATGCAAGGTATTCTGCCAACCACGGACGGACTGCCTCTCCCAATGCTACCTTCTCCAAATACAGTGAGTCCTCTTCTTCCATAAAGCCCAGGTAGTCATTGATTGTCTTCCCATCGAATTTCACTGTCAGATTCCGCACCTTAGTCACTTTCGTGCCCTTTTTTATGTGGGCAGCATTGGTGTAGAACTCCTTAACTAGGTGCTCATTTGCATCCTCAACATTGCCAGTGAAGTATTCCCAGCCTACTCTCTCTCTGAACTGCCTCCTCACATTAGGGTTGTGAGGTAAGAGGTCTCTATCAATGAAAGTCCACTCAAGTATCAACTTCCTCTCGGGCCACCATTCTCTGAACTTGTGGTAAGCCACTTCACTCACAAACCTATCCTCCCAAACCTCCGGTTTCCTGGTTCTCGCTACCCTCCTACTTGGGGCTCACCCCCTCCTTCTTCTTCTACGGGATCCTCACCGGGTGGTGAAGCTGTAGGTGAGGTAGAAGAGGCACTGTCACTGCTCTCGGCTGAGCCCTCAAACGACTTAGATGAAATTGGAATTGAAGCTTGAGCAGTGGGGGATACCTGAGGGGTAGGCTCATCCCTAATCTCATCCTCTCTGGGAAGTCAGGCATATACTCCGGCACTGAGTTAGAATCAGACGCCTCCCGAGAGGGCACATACTCACTTCTCTCCTAATGGGAAGCAGCTCTATCAGCAGCCCTTATTGACTTTCTGGTCTCCTTAATTGCCTGCCGAGCTTGGGGGGTCAATCTTATCATTCCTCGTCCCCTACCCCGGGAGGACTCAGCTTTTCCTTTTTGTTTGTCTCCACCGCCTCGTGATTTGACCATTTTCTACAAGTGGAATTCATTCTGTTATTGTTAGTATCATAGTACCAGATGAAGCAGTGAAGATTAGGATTTCAGACAGTTGACAATGTAAAGCAGAATTGCAGACCGCGGTCCGCAAAAAAATAAAGTGCGGCCGCAAAGAGACCACCGCAGACCGCACAAAATGGCCTCGGGGTCCGCATTGAGGTGGAGGTCAGACTACCCACTCTCTGATCAAGGCCATCGTGGACTGCAAGAATTGTAGTGCGGCCGCGGTAAGGCATCGCAGACCACACAAAATCCACCGCGGTCGCGGTCCTCAACCTTTACTCCCTGAAGTTTTACCACCGCGATCCGCATAAAATGCCATAGCGGACCGCGGCGAACCTCATTTAGTAGCACAAACCTAGGGTTTTAATTTTTCTTCACATTTGTACTTAATTTGCACATATTATTGATCCCCTAGGTGTTTTATCATCATTCTTCACTAACTAACCCTAATCTAAACGTTATTATGCAACTCTAAGCTACAAATTAAAATAAAAAGGGAAGAAAAAGAAAAGAAGCTAACAAATTAAAATAAAATAAAACGAAATTATAGATTAGGAAGAGTTTGAAGTACCAGATATGAGATGCACATAGATGATTGAGAGACAATGCGTGAAATTTGTGTTTAGGGCTAGTATGAACAGTGATTTTTACTATTGAGTGAGCAAAGAGCGAAAAGGGTAAATGAAGCCCTAAGGTCCTATTTATAGAAAATGACCCTGGGACCCACTATACCTACCCACCGCGGACCACACAAAATGGCACCGCGGTCCGCGGTACTCAAGAACATGAAGCATTGGGGAAACAACCACTGCGGACCGCAAGAAATGCTCTGCGGCCGCAATGGTCCACCGCGGACCGCACACAATGCAATGCGGCCGCAGTGACAAACTTCAGAGAACCCCATTCTTTACCAATCAACACTGCGGACCGCATTGATTTGTTGCCCCCGTACTAAGGCCTTTGCGGCCGCAAGAAATGCAATGCGACCGTAGTGCAAACTTCAGAGAGTGCACATTTTTCCCAACTTGGTCCTGCACTGCATCAGAAACAACCCTACACACGTCTCAAAACCAGTTAGTCCAAAAACAAATCCTACACTAAAAAGAAAATCAAAGAAAAACAAAAAGAAAGACACATGGGTTGCCTCCCAAGAAGCTCCTGATTTAACGTCGCGGCACGACGCAGGTTACCATCAAATCACTTGAGATGGATCATTGCCACCACGTGGTTGTCATCAATCTTTCCAAGATAGTGCTTGACTCTATGCCCATTAACTCTGAAGATCTCACCATTTTTGGTTTTCAAGTCAAGTGCACCAAACGGAGTCACAAGCACCAGTTCAAAAGGTCCACTCAATTTTGACTTAAACTTTCTCGAGAACAAACGTAACGGAGAATTGAACAAGAGAACCAAATTACCCACTTTGAACTCCTTTCTTCGAGCATACTTGTCATGAAGGTACTTCATCTTGTCCTTGTACAAGGACGAACTGGAGTAGGCATGGAATTGGAATTCATCAAGTTCATTAAGCTGCTCCACACGAAGATTTGCTGCCACATCCCATTCAAGATTCAGTTTCCTCAAAGCCCACATGGCCTTGTGCTCTAACTCAACCAGAAGATGGCAAGCTTTCCCAAATACCAACCGGTACGGAGACATACCAATCAGAGTCTTGTAAGCAGTCCTATAAGCCCATAGAGCATCATCCAATTTCTTTGACCAATCGGTCCTATTTGCATTGACCATTTTTGACAATATACTCTTGATTTCCCTGTTTGAGACTTCAACTTGGCCACTCGCCTGAGGATGATAAGGAGTAGAAACTTTGTGATTGACACCATACTTTGCAAGCAAAGTGTCAAAAGCTCTATTAAAAAAAGGCGACCCTCCATCACTTATGATTGCACGAGGAGTGCCAAACCTAGTAAAAATTCTCTTTTTGAGAAACGCAACAACACTCCAGGCCTCATTGTTAGGTAAAGCCATGGCCTCTACCCACTTTTAAGCATAGTCAAATGCCACTAGAATGTATGTGTTCCCACATGAGCTTACAAATGGGCCCATGAAATCAATGCCCCACACATCAAAAATATCAACTTCTAGAATGGGGTTGAGAGGCATCTCGTCTTTCTTCGAAATTCCACCCGCTCTTTGACATTCGTCACACCTATACACAAGTTCATTTGCATCTTTATACAAAGTTGGCCAGTAAAACCCACAACTAAGAACCTTCGAAGCTATCCTCGCCCCACCATGATGGACACCATAGGGAGAAGAATGACAAGCCTCTAAAATACTCAACTGCTCCTCCTCTGGGATACACCTTCGGATCACTCCGTCGGTGCATATCTTGAACAAGTACGGCTCACCCAATAGAAATCCAAACTATCCCGTTTGAGCTTCTTCCTTTGGTTAGAAGAGAGCTCACACGGGATTATACCAGTCATAAGGAAATTAGCAACATCTGCAAACCATGGCATATCATTCATCGACACAGAAAGTAGTTGCTCATCGGGAAATGTATCATTGATCTCTAGGCGATCACACTGCCTTCCCTCCTCCTCCAAGCAGGACAAGTGGTCCGCCACTTGGTTTTCACTACCTTTCTGGTCCACAATTTCCAAATCAAACTCTTGAAGTAACAAGATCCATCACATCAACATAGCTTTGGAATCTTTCTTCGTCATCAAATACCTAAGAGCGGCATGATCGGTATGCACTATGACTTTGGCTCCCATGAGATACGACCAAAATTTTTCCATTGCGAACACAATAGCCAACATCTCTTTTTCAGTCACCGTGTAGTTCCTTTGGGCATCATTCATTGTCTTGCTCGCGTAGTACACCGGATGAAACATTTTGCTCACTCTTTGACCCAAGACCGCCCCACCCGCAACATCACTCGCGTCACACATGAGCTCGAAAGGCAAGCTCCAATTGGGTGCGGTAATAATAAGAGTGGTGGTCAACTTGTGCTAGAGAAGTTCAAAAGCTTGCATACATCTCTCATCGAACAGGAACTTAGCATCCTTTTCCAATAGCTTGCACAAAGGATTCACTACCTTCAAAAAATCCTTGATAAATCTCCGATAGAACCCCGCATGCCTAAGAAAACTTCTAACCCCCTTGACAGACATAGGGGGTGGAAGCCTTGAAATCACCTCTATTTTGGCTTTGTCCACCTCTATGCCATGCTTTGAAATTTTATGTCCAAGAACTATGCCCTCCTCAACCACGAAGTGGCATCTTTCCCAATTGAGCACAAGATTGGTTTCTTCACATCGGGCCAACACCCTATCAAGATT
Source organism: Nicotiana attenuata (assembly GCF_001879085.1). Taxonomy (NCBI): domain Eukaryota; kingdom Viridiplantae; phylum Streptophyta; class Magnoliopsida; order Solanales; family Solanaceae; genus Nicotiana; species Nicotiana attenuata. The sequence continues at coordinate 72,807 of NW_017671300.1, read as the reverse complement.
CCTCAAACACTCATCAAACGAGTCACCCACAACACTGAAGTCGTCCATGAACACCTCCAAAATATCTTCCACCATGTTGGTGAAAATGGCCATCATACACCGCTAGAATGTAGCCGGTGCATTACACAACCCGAATGGCATCCTAGAAAATGCAAAGGTACCTATGGGCAAGTGAAGGTAGTCTTCTCCTGATCTTCCGGAGCAATCAAAATTTGGTTGTATTCAGAATACCCATCCAAGAAACAGTAGAAGGCATGCCCAGCAAGTCGATCAAGCATCTGGTCAAGGAAAGGTAATGGAAAGTGATCCTTGCGGGTCACTTTGTTCAGCTTGCGGTAGTCCATACACACCCTCCATCCAGTGACGGTCCGGGTAGGAATTAGTTCATTTTGCGCATTGGTCACCACGGTCATACCACCCTTCTTCGGCACACATTGCACTGGCGAAGTCCAAGAGCTGTCAGAGATGGGGTACACAACGCCGGCATCCAACTACTTGATCACCTCCTTTTTCACAACTTCTTGCATTGCCTCGTTCAACCTCCTTTGATGTTCCAAGGAGGGCTTTGCATCATCTTCAGGAATAATCTTGTGCATAAAAAAGGCGGGGCTTATTCCCTGAATATCAGCTAAAGTCCATCCAATTGCCTTCTTCCGCTTTTGGAGCACCACCAATGTGGCATCTACCTGCATGTTAGTAAGACAAGAGGAAAGAATAACTGCCAAAGTTGAACTAGGGCCTAAGAATTCATACCTGAGGTGTGGAGGCAACGGCTTCAACTCCAACACCGGAGGTTCCTCAATTGAGGGCTTTGTTGGTGGAGTCTTCCTATTCTTAAGATCCAAAGAGAGCTTCCGAGGCTCATAAGAGTAAGAGCCCATTCCATGTAAAGCATTGACTCACTCCACCCGGCCTTCATCCTCATTGACATCAAGATTCAACAAAACCGCCTCTAGAGGGTCCTCCACATTGATCATTGCACTAGTATCATCAAATATCACTGCCGTGACAAGATACACAAATGAGCACACTTCAGTACAGTTGGGCTGCTTCATTTCCTTACACACATGAAAGACCACTTTTTCATCACCCACTCAGAAATGCTTCCACATCAACTAAGGCCTTCCCAGTAGCAAGGAAAGGTCTTCCTAAAATTATAGGCACCTCAAAATTAACCTCACAATCGAGAATCACAAATCAGCTGGCAAGATGAATTTGTCCACCCGGACGAGAACATCATCTATTATACCCAAGGGCCTCTTCATCGATCTATCTGCCATTTGCAACCTCATGGAAGTCGGCCTTGGCTGTACAATACCCAAAATATTGAAAACTGAGTAGGTCATCAAGTTGATACTCGCCCCCAAATCACATAGAGCTTTAGCAAAGTCTGCACTTCCAATAGTGCAAGGAATGGTGAAAGCACCGGGATCCTCCAACTGCGAAGCCATTGAATGCACTATAACACTAACTTGGTGGGTCATCTTGATAGTTTCACAATCCATGGATCTTTTCTTCGTCACCAAATCTTTCATGAATTTAGCGTAGCCAGGCATTTGCTCCAAAGCCTCCACCAAAGGCACATTAATGGATAAGCTCTTCATCATGTCAATGAATTTTTTAAACTGGTTCTCATTTTTCTGCTTCGCGAGCCTTTGAGGATAGGGTAGAGGTGTCCTTGGCAAAGGAGCCTTGGCTTTAGGCACAACCGCTTCTGACTTGTCTATTACGTGTTCCCTAGATGGGTTCACGTCATCAATCACATTCTCAACCACCAACGGGGTCTCGTCTTCTTTCAACTCAACTTCATCACTCAAAATTTCTTTTTGTTTGGAGGCATTCACATCACCGCCTCGTCCACTTCTTGTAATTACCGCCATTGCTTGCGCGGTATGGTTCCCACCCTTCGGGTTGACTACCGTATCACTAGGTAGAGCTCCATTAGGGCAAGTATTCAAAGACTGTGAGATTTGGCCTAGCTGAACCTTCAAGTTTCTGATTGAAGTATTGTGGGATGCTAACTGAGCATCGAAGTCAGCATTCTTTTTCATCATCTGTTCAAACATCATTTCAATTCTCCCCATGTGATTGTTGGATGAACTAGGACCTAGGGATGGAAACGGGGGTGGATTGCTCGGTTGCTAATACATTGGGGGCCTTTGAAAGCCTTGCCCCTGATTTCCCTAATTATTATTGTTCCAACCACTCTGATTGTTGTTTCCACCCCAGTTGTTGTTCTTGTTGTTACCCCTATTTTCCTTATTGTTCTGACTGCTGTTCTGGTTGCCCCAATTAGGATTTTGATTGTTGTTCCCCCAATTATTATTTCCTTGTTGTTGATTACCCCAATTATTGTTCCCTTGTTGTTGGTGATTACCCCAATTGCCTTGGGATCTCCATTTTTGTTGTTGGTTGGAAGAATTGCCCCTTTGGCCTTGATAATTGTTCACATATTGCACTTCTTCATTCTGCTCTTCATACCCATCATCTTGGAACCCAACACTATCTTGGTTGTATTTATCCGAATTCCCTTGTTCTGTTGCCCTCTTTGTCTTCTTTTGTTCTCTAACATATTGACACCCACCATAACATTCACTTATCGTGGAGTTTGAACCTGTTGCAACTGTGCCTTTGCTAGCTGGTTCATAGTTGTTGTCAGTTCAGCTATTGCCTGCCCATGATCATGGAGCTCTTTGTGCAAGTGAATGACCGTGGGGTCACCCTGTGGCACATTTTCTCTACTCTGCCAAGCGGAAGAAGTGTCCGCCATCTCATCCAATATCTCACAAGCTTGATCATAAGGCATGTTCATGAAGTTGCCCCCAGCTAATTGGTTCACTATGCACTGATTTGTTGTGTTAATGCCTCGGTAGAATGTCTGTTGTATCATTGCCTCAGTCATATCACTGTTAGGGAATTCCTTAACCATGGTCCGGTATCACTACCAAATTTCATATAGTGGTTCGTTGGGCTCTTGCTTGAAAGCTAAGATATCGTCCCTCAAAGTTTCCATGTGCCCCGGTGAGAAAAAGTTCACAATAAATTTATCCGCCAACTCATCCCATGTATGGATGAAGTGGTTGGGGAGTCTCTCGAGCCAATCTAGTGCCTTCCCTCGAAGAGAGAAAGGGAATAGTCTCAACCGCAAGGCATCCTCGGACACGTTGGTTTGCTTGGTCCCCCAACATGTATCAACAAAGCCCTTGAGGTGCTTGTAAGCATTTTGATCGGGAGCACCCGTGAAATATCCTCGTTTCTCCAACAAGGTCAGCATCACATTGGTAATTTGAAATTGCCTGCCCGGATTCGGGGCGGGACAATTGCACTGGCATATCCTTGATTGGGAAGCACCCGAGGGGCCACTCTTGGGGGTGGTGGGGGAGGGTCTGGAATATTATCATTGGCGTTAGCATTGGCCTGGCGGCCTCTCCGTTGTCCTTGAGGTACAAGAGGCACCTCATCCTCACCGATGTCATCAACCTCCTCCCCCGGGATAACATTTCCAAGAGGGTCATTGTTGTTGTTTGCCGCCATTTTGTACCTGGATTGGCGTCACAAAAAGATTAGTATCACATAAGGAAAGAAAAACAATACACAAAACTATTTAGATAGATAGCCAAAACCGTTAGCTCGCCGGGAACGACGCCAAAAAGTGTTCGATGCCAACCCTGCACCACTATGGAGTGGCAAGAGCGGTCAATGCATCTTTTACCGAAAAGGTCGGGATCGAAACCACAGGGAGCTAGAATTGGGAATTGGATTCCTATCTAAACTAGCAATGCGTAATGTTCTTAATTACGCTTCCAATCATAATTGTTCTTTTGATTACTTCTACTTTTATACTACTGAGATGCTTAATTAAACAAAGAATAATTGCTAAAGGGTTGTCTAACAGGTAACGAGGCACTAGGGAAATGACTTCCCCCTAGGCGAATACTTTACAGGATCTAGAATCTAGGGCAAAGTTGTTATATTTGGGATCGCGATATAGCCAATGCACTACGCTACTCACTCTATACCTCTCGGTAGCTTGAGTGACTATGCCCAAATTGACTTTCTCAAGACCAATTGGGTGTCAAAATTATACAAGCAATGTAGGCTCAAGTCGGGTATTACTATCTCTAGATTTAACCCTTTAATTGGGGCTATCAATATCTTGAGTACGCCCCAATTCCTTGTTGAACTGATTACCTAGACTCAAGCTCTCTTTCTCAAGAAGAGTTCAAGTCAAATAGGCACGAATTAGTGTTTGCAACCACTAACCCAACATAGAAAACACAAATCAATCCAAATATCAATCACCCATAAACATCTAAGCCTTAGAACACAAGACCCATCAAATACCCACACTAGGGTTGAGCCACAACCCTAACTAATGGGTCTAGCTACTCATGTTAATAGAAGAAAACATGAAACTAGATGAATAATAAGCCATATAATTTGATTACAAACTAAGATAATGAAGATTCAGTGTTAAAGTAGCTCCAAATTACTCAAAATGGAACAAAACAATCGTTCACGTGCTCAGCTAAAAGTCAGATTAAAAAAATGACCTAAAAATGTGAAAAGAAAGTATTTATACTAGTCCGAATTTTCTAGAAAAAAATACCCCTGCGGAGGTACTACGGACCGCGGAAAATGCACCGCGGCCGCAGTGAGGCCTTTGGCTTGACTTTTTAGCTCTATAAATCTGTCCACCGCGGGCCGCACAAAATGCACCGCGGCCGTGGTGGCTTCATTGCGGTCCGCACAAAATGCGCCGCGGACCGCATTGGTCTCAATTGTCCAAACTTCAACTCTCTGAACCTCCCTCTTTGCGGACCGCATAAAATGGATTGCGGCCGCAAAGACGCTTCTGCGGCCGCGAGAAAATCTCCGCGGACTGCACTGCTTTAAGCTCCAATTTTTCACCTCTCTGAATCTCCTCACTGCGGACCGCACTAAATGGATTGCGGCCATAGTGGGTCTGTTGCAGCTGTGCTTTGACTTGTTCTTGGTACTTGTGCATGTTTCACTCCTTTTTGAGCTGGTTTTTGACTCTTGTCACCTTCTTGACCAAACCCTGCAAACAAGTACAACATGTAAGCCTTTGGGACTATTTGTACATATTTTTAATCAAAACTCAAGTAAAAAGGAGTGTAAAATGAACTAGAATCCCTAGTTATCATGCCCGGCAGCAGATCAATGCCAAAATCAATATCTCTACCGGGCGGCATGCCCGAAAGGTCAGCTGGAAACACATCAGAGAAATCCCGTACTATCGGGACTGAATCAACTGTAGGGGTATCAATACTGACATCTCTCACATAAGCTAGATACGCGTCACACCCCTTCTCAACCATACGCTGAGCCTTAAGGAATGAAATAACTCTACTGGAAGTATGATCTAAAGTACCCCTCCACTCTACTCGCGATACACCTAGCATAGCCAGCGTCACGGTTTTTGCGTGACAATCAAGAATAGCATAATGGGGCGACAACCAGTCCATGCCCTGAATAAAATCAAAAGTCTACCATGCTGAGCAATAACAAATCGGCTCTGGTCTCAAAACCACTAAGAGCAATAAAAAACGACCGATAAACGCAGTCCACAACAAGAGAATCTCCAACAGGAGTAGAAACATTAAAAGGAGAACTCAAAGAATCCTGAGATACGCCCAAATACGGGGCAAAATAAGAGGACAATAAGAATAAGTGGATCCTGGATCGAATAGAACCGATGCATCTCTGTGACAGACCAAGATAGTACCTGTGATGACAGAATCGGAGGCGACAGCCTTGGTACGAGCAGGAAGGGCATAGTATCTGGCCTGGCCTCCCCCTCGAGGGCGACCTCTACCTCCCCGACCTCCACCTCTAGCTGGCTGAGCAGGTAGGGTAGCAACTGGTGCTGTGATCATAGCCTGAGAACTCTGTGGGGCGCGCTGTGGCTGAGAAGTCTGTGGAGGTGCAGCCCTCCCAAGTCTAGGGCAATCCTTCACCACATGGCGTGTGTCACCACACTCAAAACAAGCTCTGGGAGGACGTGGTGGGTGTGACTGGCTCGGGCCAGGTCTGCTGGACTGACCACTGGAAGCACCCCGTGCAGGAGGCGCACTAGATACTGGAGAAGCATAATAAGGCTCCTGAGGTCTAGGAGGAGCTGGAATACCACTGGCTGCTGGGAGAGCTGAATGAACAGGGCAACTCATATAACCCCTACCATGACGACCTGCAGCTGGGGCACGGGCACCAGAATAATGACCCGACTCTCGAGACCTCTTGGCCTCCCTCTCCTCTCTATCCGTAGCATGCATACCCTCAATCCTCCTAGCAATGCTCACCACCTGCTGATAAGAAATATCCACCTCCAACTCACGAGCCATGCTAGACCTGATGCTGGGAATAAGCCCCTCAATAAACCGGCGAACCTTCTCGCGAACAGTAGAAACCAAAGCTAGTGCATGTCTAGCCAAGTCGGTGAAACGGACACCGTACTCCGAGACGGTCGTAGTACCCTGGCGCAAGTGCTCAAACTTTGCACTCCAAGTGTCCCTGAGGCTCTGGGGAACGTACTCTCTCTTGAACATATCTGAAAACTGAGCCCAAGTCAGGGAAGCTGCCTCATCCGGATTGTCTAAACCATAAGCATGCCACCACTGATAGGCGGCCCCTCGAAGCTGAAAAGTAGTGAAGGAAGCCCTGCTCGATCCTGATATACCCATGGTACGGAGGATACAGTAGCACTCCTCTAGAAATCCAAGAGCGTCCTTTGAGGCTAGTCCACTGAATGTAGGAGGCAGATACTTCTTGAACCTCTCAAGCCTCTTCTGCTCCTCCTCTAAAGCTATTGCCCTCTCCTCGGGCTGAGCTGGGGCTACCGGCTGTACAGGAATAATCTCTGGGACCTGATCAACATGCACTCGCTGCTCAGGAGTGCGGGCGGCGGGAGTCTGTGCTCCTCCCCGGGCCTGGGATGTAGCTGCAGCAAGGGAAAGCAACCCTGCCTAAGCTAGAGTAGTGTACATAGTCAAAAACTGCGCCAGAGTCTCCTGGATTTCTGGAGTAGTACTAGTAGACGTATCAGGTGTCTGGACTCCGGTTGGAACTGCTGGTGGCACCTCAGTGGCAGCTCGTGCGGGTGCTCTGGCTGCACCACGTGCGCGTCCTCGGCCTCTACCCCGGCCCCGGCCTCTGACGGCTCCAGTAGGGGGCGTAGGTGCCTGATCATCTCGGGAAGCACGTGCCCTCACCATCTGTGAGAGAATAGAAGACAGAGGTTTAGAATTGTGATATCAATAATCTCGCACGACAAGGAAATCAAATGAAGTGGAACTTTCCTAACAGTTATATATCCTCTCGTAGATAAGTACAGAGGTCTCTATACCGATCCGCGAGACTCTAATAAACCGGCTTGTGATTCATGATATCTATGAACCTAGAGCTCTGATACCAACTTATCACGACCCCAGTTCGCCCTACGTGAGCTGTCGTGACAGCACCTAGTCTGCACGACTAGGTAAGCCTAACTAATGTAGAAAAAAAAACAAATGCAGAAGAAAGTAATAAAAAATCGAGATAACAAGATTAAACTGTGTTTAAGATGACGCCTGGCATATAACAGTATAAATTCTCAATCTAACACTCCCAAAATCCGAAACCCCATGAATCACAAGCTAAAAGATTACATAATAAGCTCTAACTCCAGAATGTCTACCAACAAGGGAAAATACAGAAAGGGCTATACTAGTACTGAGAATAGAAAGGGACTCTTCGGTCTGCGAACGCGACAGATATGCCTCGGAGTCTCTACAAAGCGCCTCGCCTCAAGCGTGATAAGACTGAGTGGAAGTACCTGGATCTGCACAGGAAAAACATGCGCAGGAAGGGCATGAGTACACCACATCGGTACTCAGTAAGTGCCAAGCCTAACCTCGGTCGGTAGTGACGAGGAAGGTCAGGGCCCTACTGAGGTTAAAGGAAATACAAGATATAACAGTGTAGAATAAGACAGTATACTTAAGTGCAACAGTAAAAGTAACACAGGATAAATGAACAAAAACAACTTTAACAGAGACATAGAAATCACGGAAATAAATACAGCTCAGGGCAAAGATAACAACCGGGGGATCTCTCAGTATCCCGAGGATCTCTTAGTATCCTCAATATATATGCAGGGGATCTCTCGGTATCCCAAGGATCTCTTAGTATCCTCAATATACGTGCTGGGGATCTTTCGGTATCCCGCACTACAGTCCAAATCAATACAGGTGCAGGGGATCTCCCGGAATACGAATCCGTAGTCCCAAAGTAAACAAGAAGGGGGATCTCCTGGGATACCGCCCCGTAGTCCCAAAGTAAACAAGCAGGAGGATCTCTCGGGATACCGTCCCGTAGTCCCAAAGTAAACACACAGCAGCAACAGGGAGAATACTCAATTCAGTTCTAATTTCATACCAAGGTAAAAATAGGTATTTCTAACCTAGCATGCCACACATAATCCAAATAAGGCAGTTTAAACAAATAAGGTAATTAAGACAATTAGACATGCTTCCCTAAGCTAATAACAGGCTTAAATTACACACGGTATGAACAGGAAAAAGGAAATCACATTTATAGTTACTTAAAGAAAACGAATTTTCAATAATTAGCACAAGTACGCACTCGTCACCTCACGTACAAGGCATTTCAATTATCAACAAACAAAATCCTAAGGGGAGTTTCCCCCACACAAGGTTAGACAAGCCACTTACATCGAACCGGCTCAAAATCAACCCGAAACCACATTCTTGCCACGAGTACTCGACTGCAAATGGCCCAAATCTATTCAATTCAATTGCATAATGTAAATAACACTTCAAGTAATTGATTCTACAAATAAATTCTAAGCTAATACACGAAATTAGGTAAAATGACCAAAATGCCCTCCGGGCCCACATCTCGGAATCGGGTAAAATTTATATTTTTAGAATCCTCGTACTCTCACGAGTCTAGTCATACCAAAAGTACCAAAATCGGACCTCAAATGGTCCCTCAAATCATCACTCAAAGCTCTCCGATTAACCAAGCCTTAACCCCCAATTTACCACTGATTTTCCTTAAATTTTCATGCTTAAAATGATAAAAATCACCATAATAACGAGCTTAGGAACCAAGGACCTTACCTCAATGAATCCCTCTGAAAATCTCCCTTGAAATTGCTCTCAAAAGCTCCACCCCGAATTGAAATATTTGAGAATAAAGACCAAAATCGCGAAGGAAGTTTTTTATACTTTTTGACCCAGGCTTTTCGCACCTGCGGTCCCTACACCGCACCTGCGGTATCGCATCTGCGGCCAAAGCACTGCATTTGCGGTTTTCACTTAGAAGCCCATTTTCGCATCTATGACAACATGCCCGCACCTGCGATAGCGCAGGTGCACTCCCTTAGCCGCTTCTGCGGTACCAGCCCTGCTTCCTCGTGGCCGCATCTACGGGTTCTTTTTCGCTTCTGCGCAATCGCACCTGCGATCCCCAAGCCGCAGGTGCGATTATGACAGTAGCTTCAGCTGCAAATTCCCAACTCCAAACTTCCCGTTGACCATCCGAAACAACCCCGAGGCTCCCAGGACCTCAACCAAAAGCACGAACAAGTCATATACCAATATCCAAACTTATACCAATCCTTAAAACACCTAAAACAATATCGAAACATCGAATTAACATCGGATTCAAGCCTAAGAACTTCAAAACCTCTCGAATTACGCTTTTAATCAAAAAGTCTATCAAACCTCGTCCGAATGACCTAAAATTTTGCACATACGTCACATTCAACACTACGGAGCTACTCCAACTTCCTGAATTCCATTCTGACCCCGATATCAAAATCTCACTATCGAACCGGAAACTTCAAAAATTCAACTTTCGGCATTTCAAGCCTAATTAAGCTACGGACCTCCAAAACACAATCAGAACACGCTCCTAAACCCGAAATCACTCAACGGAGCTAACTGAACCAACGGAATTCCATTCCGAGGCCGTCTTTACACTATTCCGACTACAGTCCAAATTCTAAAACTTAAGCTCTCATTTAGGGACTAAGTGTCCCAAAACTCTCTGAAACTCCAATTAAATCCTCCCGGCAACTCACAATAGCAGAAACAAACACGGGGAATGCAGTTAATAGGGGATCGGGGTGTTAGTTCTTTAAACGACCGGTCGTTATATCAGTACATTTAAATTGCACTTGTATGTAAAGCAACTGAAAGAAAGAATTAAAAATGCTGAAACTGACACTGAGCTTATAACTAAGAATTGATAATTGATAACTAAAATGATAACGGTTGAAATTGAAACTGAAATGATAACTGATAACCGATAACTGAAATGATAACTAATAACTAAACTGATAATTGATAACTGAAATGATAACTGATAACTGAACAGAACAGAGGAAGTAAGGATATGAATACTCCCTCCTCTGAATGATGAACAACCTCTTTATCTAAATAAGCTACGGCTTCGGGCCCAATATATATGTGCACAAGCTACAGCCTCAAGCCCAAGTATACGTATACATAACTACGACCTCATGCCCGAAAATGCATAAAGCATAAACTACAACCTCAGGCCCAAACAAGCCCAAATATGCATAAAGCATATAAACTATGGTCTCAGGCCCAAATACAAGTGTTCAACATTTAGGAATTTAAATTCAGGAACTGAGAATCATACTGTAATATGTGATGCTGAAATATTGAATTATATTGAGTTACATGATACTGGAATAGTGAATAGGACTAGACTGGGACATGTATTCTAGAAATGATTATGAAAACTGAAACTTCAATTATTTATGACAAGTTGAGTAATCTAGACTGAGACTTATGGGCATCAAATGCAAGTCTATATTGATTACGCACTGAGCTCACAACGTTCAGAATGAAAGTCATGAACGAGTTATGAAGCTAGATAATAGAAGTTCTGCAACTATTCAAGGAACTAGGCTTAACTATATTTCTGAGGCAATTAGTATCATCGTAAAAGAAACGTAGTGTAGGGAGAATTATTAACATTCCCAAACATAGAGAGTCAGCCTCACATACCTTAACTTCCTTCTCTTGACTATAGTATAACATTCGCCAACCCTTTCAACTTTAATCTATACCAATACAAGTCAAAAGGATTCCATATTAGCAATAATATTCATGTTTTGGTCACTTAGGCATTTTCTCAAACACTTAGTGGGCATAAAGCTTCATAGTCCTTATTTATGGTGTTTCTAAATCCGACAACCCATTTTCTTGTTCATAGATAAATTCTAAAATCTCAATTTGCATAATCAATACCATTATTCATCGCCCATAAGATAAACAACACCCTGAATAAATAATTAACAATCAACAACCTAAACTTATAATCGTTTATGCTTTTCTATCAAATCATATCTCATGAACATAGAGTCTATAATTCAATCCTCTTGAATTCGAGTTCTAAGGTTTTTTTCTCTCAACAATGATGTCTCGATCAAATATCTAATGATTTGAAGGGTTTACCCATGTTAATAAGGTGTTGGAGAATTGATATTAACTTAGAATAAGCACTAGAACTTACCTTGGATGGTTGAGGGACCTTTGAGGAGTTAGGTTCTTGAGAGCTTCACTTTCTAAAGCAAGTTTTTGTCTCTTGTGGTGTGGGGGACGAAGTAGGGCTTTTAAAATGACTCCCCGGGTGTGCTCCCGGACACCTGAAGGCCCAACCGCTCACCTTGACGTGCATCAGGGTAGTAGCACTCCACAAGTGCTCGGTCGCGTACTAGACCATCCGGGCGCGCACTTGGGTGCGCATACTGCACATTATCCAGTAAAATGCACATAACTCTTTAATCATAAACCCGTTAGGGCTCCACAGTACATCATTGGAAAGCTATTTTATAGGGATACAACTTTTATGTTTACATTTTCCCAAATTCCCAACTGATATTTACGAAATCCTTTTATAAGACAGACCTTCCATAAACTTCGTCGATTTTAATGAATCTTATACACCTCACTCTTCGTCTTGATTCCAAAATAATACTTTTCAGCCATACTAATCCCGTCAGGACTTAATATGTCCAAGATGCCATCTTAATACTCATTTAACATGTCTACACCTAGTTCTAATTTACGGAGTGTTACATTATCTCCCCCTTGGGATCATTCATCCTCGAATGATTATCCTATCTGTAACTTCGGCTAACTCTGGAGCTTAAACGGATCTGGTGGAAACATGAACTTTTATGAACACTTGCATACTAAACTGAATGAATACATGATTACTAAACTGCTGAGATACTGAACTGCTGAGATTATAATATAAGGTCTGAATGAAAAGGTTAGTTACCTTCAACATTTATCCAAAACACCTGCCAACTATCATAGCATAACACAAGCCTCACAGGGCATCATAGTTTGCATAACATGAAATATATATGTGAATACTGGTCTGCCATGGATACGTGAATACTGAACTAACATGGATATATGAATATTGAACTGGCACGAATATTTGAGTACTGAACTAACATCAATATCTGAGTAATAAGATGGCATGAATATCGGAGTACTGGACGGACATGAGTATTTGAGTACTGAACTGACATGAGTATATGAGTACTGGAAACTTGAATGTTATAACATGATACGTGAAATACTGGCTGTATAACCGCAAATTCAGGTGGAAACTCTAACTCATAAGCCAATTGACCGATCCTTCGTAGGATCCTATACGGCCCGATGTATCTGGGGCTGAGCTTTCCTTCCTTTCCAAATTTTATAACACCTTTCATAGGCGAAACTTTAAGAAACACCCAATCATTAACTTGGAACTCTAAGTCTGTACGCTGCACATCCGAATAGGACTTTTGACAACTTTGAGCCGTCTTCAAATGCTCTTTAATCAACTTGACTTTTTCCATAGTATGATAGACCAAACTTGGTCCCAACAACTCTGTTTCACCAACTTTGAACCAACTAATTGGCGATCTTCACCTTCGCCCTTACAGAGTCTCGCATGGTGCCATCTTGATATTAGAATGGTAGGTATTATTACTAGCAAACTCAATGAGAGGTATGTGATCATCCCAATTACTTTTAAAATCAAGGATATATCCTCGAGTGTCTGAATAGTGCGCTCTGCCAGGCCATCTTTCTGAGGATGAAAACTATGTTGAGGTTTACTCTTATGCCTAATCATTTCTGAAAAGACTTCTAAAATCATTGTAATCTGACCACCACTGTCCGAGATGATGGACAACGGAGTCCCATGCAATCAGATGATTTCCTGAATGTACAACTTTGGATAATCTTTTGCTGAATCTGTGGTCTTTACTGGCAAGAAGTGCACTGACTTGGTAAGTCGATCTACAATCACCCAATCAAATCACGCTTTCAAAGTGAATGAGATAATCCTGTTATAAATTCCATATTTACCATCTCCACTCAAGAATATGTGTATTCTATGGTAAAGCACTAGGCTTTCTGCTGCTCGACTTTCACTTGCTGATAATTCGGACACCCTGCCACAAAGTCTACGACATTTTTTTATGTCATTCTACCAATAAATCTCCTTAATACCATGATACATCTTTGTGGAACCTGAGTAAATAGAATACCTGAAATTCTAGGCTTCAGACATAATCCGCTCTTTGAGCCCATCTATGTCTGGGGCACATAGTCTACCTTGGTACCTCAAAGTACCATCATCTCCCCCTTGTTCAAAAGCCATCATCTTATGCTTGTGAATCCCCTCTTTTAGCTGCAACAAGTTGGGATCATTAGAATATTTCTCTGTCTCTTCGGCTACTAAGGAGGAACAAGTCCTGTTCTGGACAACAGCTCTACTATTCTCGGAGTTCGAAAGTCGAACTCCTAGCTTGGCTAAGTGGAACTTTTTTCACCACATTTAACTTGTCTGTCTCAATAATGAGCTATACTTCTCATACTTAATTATCTCTTTAAGGTACTTCCTGGAAATAGTTATAGTATTGTTGTGGGCTAAGTCTTTGACCAATACATCGAAGATTAGAGTCTCATGAAATGGAACTACCCTCGCGATACATAATTGTGCATAATTTTATAGTTTTTATATCCCATGCTAACTATGCGGGGTTTCCTATCTCCAACTGGACTTACCGACAATTTTCACATCCCCCCCTTAGACCAACAGTTAAGGTCTTGTACTAGCATATCCTTCTCTTTTGTTGGAATCCGAAGAACTTTCCTTATCTTCTGCATTTATTTGAACTTTAGGTCAATGACGACTCATCTTCCGACGTACTTCTAATCAATTTTTCTTACTAGGAAAAACTAAATTACTTACATAAACAGAAAGCCAATGTATTCAAACTATCATACACAATCTTAATGATTTAACTCTGCTTACACTGTCAATCTTGGGGAAACCCCTTTTCGATAACTCTTAAAGGTTGTACTTCTGTAGTTTTCTCTCTTACTGCCTAATTGATTTTTTTCTTGTACCTGTACTTCAGATTTAACTTAAACTCTTTGGGTTCTAAAACACGTTCTGTGTGTCAAACTGTTACCCACTCACTAGTGTTGACCTGGATAAATAAGTCAAATCGTACCTCCACTAGCTCTGCTGAAATTGCTAATTCATTGTATCCACTCAAAACTTACTTACTATTATTTTACTAACCACCTGCTAGCATAATGTTTTCTTGTTCTACTTTGATTAACTAAAGTGAAGCATACGGTTATTTTTAACTTCTGTCACCATCTGACCCAATTCTACAGTCGCATACTATCCATTTTTTTGAACTATGTACATGTATCAGACTTAGGGAAATTTCATCTGTCTTAAATAAAAGTTGAAATATCTAACCCCAAACTTTCTATACACTTCAAAATCATATCAGACTATAAATATCTGGGTAAACACTTAGTTACATAACATAAGGAGGAACTATCATATCTTTTGTCGCTTAATAATAGATGCTTCTCATAGTAACTTACTAACGTGGTACTTTTTAATTCTGGTTTGAATAAATCTACACAACTTAAAATAATTACCCAAAATTCAATATCGTCTGCTCATGGTTCTCATTTCGTACATCATATCTTCTTAGTCCCATGCATGAGTCCTACGAAAAACACATCTCTGGTAATAACAAACATTTCTGCCTCTAATGAAGTACAGAAAACACTAACTTTCTGAAATTACTGAAGACTGTAAGGTAATGATAATGCCTCGAAAGAACTGGGTCTCACCAAATAGCTGGTACAAAATCCTAGCGTTCTGAAGCCTCTATGAAGCCTCTAATGAAGTACAGAAAACACTAACTTTCTGAAATTACTGAAGACTGTAAGGTAATGATAATTCCTCGAAAGAACTGGGTCTCACCAAATAGCTGGTACAAAATCCTAGCGTTCTGAATCATCAACCTGTAAATCATTATCTGCATCGTCAGATGCAGGCCCTGGGCAAAAGGGACGTCAGTACATTTGAATTACACTGGTATGTAAAGCAACTGAAACAAAGAATTATAAATACTGATAATGATACTGAGCTGATAACTAAGAATTGATAATTGATAACTGAAATTATATTTGTTGAAACGGAAACTAAAATGATAACTAATAACTGATAACTAATAATTGAAATGATAACTGAAATGATAATTGATACTAGATAACCAATTACTGAAATGATAACAGTTAATTGCTAACTGAAATGGTAATTGATAACTGAAATGATAACTGATAACTGAACAGAACAAAGGAAGTAAGGATATGAATACTCCCTCTTCTGAATGATGAACAACCTGTTTATCTAAATAAGCTACGGCCTCGGGCCCAATATATATGTGCACAAGCTACGGCCTCAGGCCCAAGTATACGTATACATAACTATGGCCTCAGGCCCAAAAATGCATAAAATATCAACTACGGCCTGAGGCCCAAACATGCATAAAGCATAAACTGCGACCTCAGGCCCAAATATGCATAAAGCAATAAACTACAGCCTCAGGCCCAAATACAGGTGTTCAACATTCAGGAAGTTAAATTCAGGAATTGAGAATCATACTACAATATGTGATGCTGAAATATTGAATCATATTGAATTACATGACACTAGAATACTGAATAGGATTAGATTGAGACATGTATTCTTGAACTGATAATGAAAACTGAAACTTCAATTGTTTATGACATGCTGAGTAATCTAGACTGAGACTCATGGGCATCAAACGCAAGTCTATATTGATTACGCACTGAGCTCACAACATTCAAAATGAAAGTCATGAACGAGTTATGAAGCTAGATAATTGAAGTTCTACAACTATTCAAGGGACTAGGCTTAACTATAGTTCTGAGGCAATTAGTAACGTCGTAAAAGAAATGTAGTGTAGGGAGAATTATTAACATTCCCAAACATGGAGAGTTAGCCTCACATACCTTAACTTCCTACTCTTTAGCGTAGTACAACATTAACCAACCCTTTCAACTTTAATCGATACCAATACAAGTCAAAGGGATTCCATATTAGCAATAATACTCATGTTTTGGTCACTTAGGCATTTTCTCAAATACTTGGTGGGCATAAAGATTCATAGTCCTTATTAATGGTGTTTCTACACCCGACAACCCATTCTCTTGCTCATAGATAAATTCTAAAATCTCAATTTGCTATAGTCAATAACATTTTAATCACCCATAAGATAAATAACACTCTTAATAAATAATCAACAATCAACAACCCAAACCTATAATCGTTCATGCTTTTCTATCAAACCTATCAACTCATATCTCATGAAAATAGAGTCTATAATCATTGATCCAATGGTATAATCAATTACAGGGTGAAGATATTACCTTTTGATGCTCAATCCTCTTGAATTTGAGTTCTAGGGTTTCTTCTATCAACAATGATGTCTCGATCAAATATCTAATGGTTTGAAGGGTTTAACCATGTTAATAAGGTGTTGGAGAATTGAAAGTAACTTAGAATCACCATTAGAACTTACCTTGGATGGTTGAGGGACCTTTGAGGAGTTAGGTTCTTGAGAGCTTCCCTTTCTAAAGCAAGTTTTTGTGTTTTGGGGTGTGCAGGAAGAAGTAAGGCTTTTAAAATGACTCCCCGGGTGCGCTTCCGTGCACCTAGACGCGCATCAGGGAAGTAGAACTGCGACAAGTGCGTGGCCGCACACGATACCATATGGGTGTGCACCTGGGCGCGCATACTGCGCATTGTCCCACAAAACGCACATAATGCTTTGCTCAAAATTCCGTTTGGGCTCCACAATATATAGTTAGAAAGCTATTTCAAAGGGCTACAATTGTCATTTTTTACATTTTAACAAATTCCCAACTAATATTTATGAAATGTTTCTAGAAGACACACCTTCCATACACTTAGTAGATTTTATCGAATCTTATACACATCACTCTTTGTCTTGATTTCAAGACAACACGTTTCACCCATACTCATCCTGATCGGACTTAATATGTCCAAGATGCCACCTTAATACTCATTTAACATGTCCACACCATGTTCGAATTTACGGAGTGTTATAGTAAGCTGATCACAGTCTAAGTCCGGTGAAACCAAATAAAGAAAAACCAACAACAACTCAATAAGAACAACCACTTTCACACCGGATATGTTCAAGCATTTCCACGAGGTACCGAACCTCATAATCACAGCTCACTGGTACCAATTCATGAACCCTAATCACTTGGCATCTTGGCCCACATTACAACTCATAACCACACGGACGACTCACGTGCCAATAGAACAATCCTCACACAGAAGGCAAGTAGACAAGAGTACGTATAATGGTCAATGACGTTAGTGTTCATCTTCTAAAACCGATATGGGTGATTTAACTACGTGTATGATTATGCAAGTGTTCTACCACAATTCAAGTCAACAAATAAGAGTAGAGATAACGAATGACACATAAGAAACGAACACCACAAAATGTATAGTGTAATAAAGACAACAATGAAGTTAAAACAACGACTAGTACAACAAGATTAGCTATATAGAAATAAGAAAATGGTGTAAAAACACGGAGTAAAAACAATTAATGGTATGCTTGATGTCGCCCAAACTTACACCAAAAATATAGGTTGTGAGGCGGTCGAAGCAATATAAAAACCCAACGCAAGTCGGGGTCGAATCCACAGGGAGTTAGATTTTGGATTAGGTATACACCTAGTGTGACTGTATGATGTGCCCCAAATTACAGTTCCACATTTTCAATTGTTGTTTCTACTTCTACTTTTAAGCTATTGATTGTAATTGTAGAGCTAAGAAATAATATTTTTGGTTTTGGTTGTTTTTCAAGTTGATGAAAGATCTAGGGTCGTGACTTCCACCTAGGTGGTTACGTAACGGGTTGTAAACTCTAGGGCAAGTTTGATTGGCCGAGGTTGTAAGATAGCAATCACACGTAATTACACACTTAATACCTCTCGGTAGTTAGAGTGATTTTGCCCAATTTGGCTTTCTCAAGTCCAAATGGGTATTGCACAAAACAAGTGATAAATGTTCAATTCGGGTCTTATTATCTCTAGATTCAACCCTTTAATTGGGTCTATCAATTTCATGAGTTTACCCCAATTCCTTGTTAGCCAAGTTTTCCTAGACTTAATCTCTCTTTCTCAAGTAGAGACTAAGTCAATTAGGCATGAATCAATGTTTGCAACCATTATTCTCAAATTCAAGCAAGAACTAGGCTAAATGTCACTAACCCAATCACAAAAAAAGTCCTAAATCAAAGACCCATTAAGTGCCCACACTAGGGTTTGGTCACAACCCTAGCTGAAAATTTAGCTACTCATGAAAAATGAAGAAATTAAAGAAGAAACTAAGATAGAATTCATAATACTTGATTAAGGTAGAAAATCTAATGTTTACAAGCTAATCTAGTAAATTGTTACCCAATACAGTAAATAAAAATGGCTCAGGTGCTCCCATCTTACAAAACTTAACCTAAAAATGACAAATAGTTCAATTTATACTAAGCTGAAAATATCTGACAAAATTGCCCCTGCGGAGGTTGTGCGGCCGCACAATTCTGTGTGCGGTCCGCATTTTGGGATTGACTGGTCAATTAGGCTTTCTGCGGTCGCATAAAATTGGAACGACAACACTTCATTTAATTATGCGGACCACACATTTCTGAGTGCGGTCGCACACTTGAACTTGGACTGGAGCTGGCCTTCATTATGCAGACCGCACATTTATGAGTGCGGCCGCATTTTGGCCTCCTGCGGTCGCACAATAGTAGTGCGGCCCGCACATCTTCAATCTTCCAACATGCAAGTTCTCTGAAGCTTGTTTTCTGCGGCTGCATAATAAGTGTGCGGTCCGCACTTTGTGAGGAAATTCCATCAGTGCTCCTTTAGAGTTTGCGGCTGCACACAATTTTGTGTGGTCCGCACTGTGGCCCTTTTTGCCTTGTTTTGTTCCTTGTCCAATTTTGCTCCTTTTTGGGTTTATTTTCACTTCTTTGGCTCGTTTCCCAATATTCCTGCAAGAAAGCACATTTCATTAGTTCTCGGGAATACCCTTAAGCATTTTTGAGCTAAAATGCAAGTAAAAGAGAGAAAATATGCAGTCAAAGTCCTTACTCATCAACTTCCCCAAACTTAAGCTTTTGCTTGTCCTAAATCAAATAAGGTAATTCCCACATCCACAATAAAAAGATATTTCAGCTGGCCTAAGGTGAATCAAACACACATCAATTGGGACCAACAATTACCCACAACACGTATGAATTAACAATAATGCAATGATTTAACTTTTTGAGTACAATAGTTCTAATGTGACACTAGAGCATCAAGAGTTGACTTTATTCATCAAGGAAGCTCGGTCTTTTATATCCCAAACTCCTCCTTCTCTACTCTCCGTTAGCATATCTCACTTTAGAATGTAACACTCAATTCAAGGATTGTGAAAAGTTCGCTCATCTCTCTCAGAAGAATGTCACAAGTACGACTTTAAGTACCATATGATTGCCCCTCATGTAAATCACCACTATTGTAATCTCACTCAACTTAAAATCATGTAGGGCTTTTTTGGGATGTAATGAAGGCTTTCAGACTAAGGTATGATTTATTGGAATAGAATGGGTTCATCTTTCCTTAAGCACTCCATTTTCTCTTTTTGGCTCATACATTGTCGACTCTTTGAGTCATTTTCTTTTTCCTCGGGGGAACTAGAGAGACTTAAAGTCACTCTTTCTTGGTCATGATAATCATTTTCTCTTTCTTTGTTTACTCCATACTTTTCATATTTGTTTTTCTTTGAATCCCTTCAACTCTTTACTTTATTCACTTTCTTTTTGGCATTTTTCTTTTTGTTCTTTCTTTCTTTGCTTTGCCTTCCCTTTTCTTCATTCTTTCCTCTTCTTTGCACCTTTATATCACTTTCAAACTCCTCGTCTTTTCCTCAAACTTATGCTTTAGCCAATTATTTCTCAAGAATGCTAAGGAAAGATCGGGTGCCAAGAGAGGGTCGTTACAAAACGGATAAAGGCTTGCAACATGGTTATTGAACGAAAAAGGGATTAGGCTCAAATGGGTTGACTAGGGATATCACATTGGTAGGCTATGGGAGATTTCAAATGGGATCAAGGAGAGCCTGCAATCATTTCTCAAGCCAAGCTACACTTAGAATTTCACCTAGAAAAACATTCGGGTCAAGTTCTTGACTATTAGCACGGGTACTTGGACTTGCAACTAATATTTCACCTCTCACTCGAGGGCCCACAACAAACCTAGTTAAGATTGAGAATAAAAAATGGCTCGGTTAAACCACTCGATGACTGCTGAAGTCAATAGAAGAGTCAAAAGGTCACAACTAGAGCTATTTTTTGCCAACAACTTGTTTCTAACCATAAGGCAGTAGGTAAATGTGTTGGTACCTGCTTAAGACCCTTTTATTCATTACAACTATTTTTGCCTAAACATAAAAGAAAGAAAATGGACTCAATCCCTTAAGAAGGTTGTCACGCCATCCATCGTTGGGAAGAGCCACCCGGTTCACACAAAACCCACATTTGGAAAGAACCGTGGAATTAAGAAAACCAAAGGCTTATTGCTCACTTAAACATAACAAGAAGCTACCAAATCAAAAAGAAGCTACTAAAGTAAATAAGAAGTTATACTAATAAGAAATACATACTAAAGAAGCTATGAAATAGACTACGGAAAGTAAGACAAATGAATATACAAACCGAAGGGAAATGAATATATACATCAAATGAAAGGGAACAATATATACATAACCAAAGAGAAAATAAAGATAAAAGAAAAGGAGTATAAGAGTTATTATAGGCCAAATGTCAATGTAACAATGAATTATCCAAAATAGACCACCCCTGAATAAAAATATGCATTTTCCTCAATGCTTAACAAAAATAATAACAAGGTAGGGTAGAAAGTTAAAAGAACTCCCCATGTGGTCTTAGTCTGCATGGTATCCTCAGCACCCTCGATCTCCTCCAACTGTATCTCATCATCACCTTGCTGAGGGACAACAGGGTTGGAGAGCATCCGGAGCATCTCCTTAGCGGTGTGAGCAGTAAGGTCTGGCTCTTTAGACTAGCCAGCTGCTGCCTGTGATGCCTCAGGTACTGATGGTGTTGCAGGTGCTGCCAGGGATGCTGGTACTGTCTCCATAAGAAGGTCAAGAGGGATATCTCCAACTGATGGAAGCTTGGCCACCTATTTTCTCAATCTGTCTACTGACTTCTTTGTTGCCTGAGATTTCCGCATCTTCTTAACCTGTTTTCCCAAATCCTCAATAGCTTTCCCGTGTGCCACCAGTGTAGCCTTGATAGTCTTCCGGTTTTCTAGAATCTTCTTCAATGTTTCCTCCACTGACGGAGGTACCTGTGGTGCTGCTGGGGAAGAAGACCGTGCTGCAACAACACTAGATATGTGAAACAGCTTTAAAGTAGCTGCCTGCATCCAGTTATTGAGACTCGCCAATGTGTGGGAGACTCGCAGCGCAGTGAGTAGATATGGGGAAGATGCAGGCACTGGCACTGATGTAGATGGTCTAGCAGGTAGAGGTGGTGGCATGTCAGCTGTCTCGGTGGAAGGACAGGCTGCTGTGGAAGGCATGGCAGCTGTGGAAGGCTCAGCATCTTAATCAATAACTACTACTGTTGGCTCCTCAGACTGTCCAGCGGAGGTAGTTTCCTTACCCTTAAACTTTGGGTTGTCAGCACGCTGTAGGTGGTACCATGAGAAAGGCTTCTTGGCCTTTACTTTAGTATCAAATGTCCTCGGCTCCACCTTTTGATCATTGAAATACTATGTGAGGAAGTTTGGATAAGGGTAGGATCTTTCACCTTTTTGGACAGCTAATGTGATGTTGGTTGACATTATGGCACCCACATTGATCAGGTACCCAGCCATAATAGAAGCCACCAAAATTTTTCGGAGAATTGGGAGGTTGTTCTCATTCAGACACGGGTCAATACGGTTGCACACAAAGGTCTGCCACCCTTTAGCTTCCAAATTTAGGGTGTCTCGGACTATAGGAACCCCTGCTGTGAGCCACAGAGCAGCCAAAATCTCAGCTAGCCACGGGCGAGCTGCATCACCCATAGCAAGCTTTTCCAAATACTGGACTGCCTCTACTTCTTCAAATCCCACATATGAGTTCAAAGCGTAGGAGTCGAATCGGACTTTCAGATTTCTCACCTTTGTTATCCTAGTACCCTTCTTTATGTGAGTCATATTGGCATAAAATTCTTTAACCAAGTGCTCATTTGCGTCGATGACACTTTGGGTGAACCATTTCCATCCCTTTCACTCCCGGAACTGTCTAAGGACATTTAGATTGTGAATGTCCAAACCCTTCATTAAGAACTGTCGCTTAAGTGTGAGCAATCTCTAGGGCCACCACTTTGTGAACCTTGTAAAGGCAGTCAAACTCATAGATCGATCCTCCCATATTTCCTTCTTCTTCGACCTCTCAAGGCTTCCCACTCGAGTGTTACCTCCTCTACCATCATCATCATCATCATCATCATCATCTAAATCAATCAGTGCAGGAGGAGTGTGTGTAGAGGAGGGCTCTGAACCCTGGATGCTTGCCTCTGAACCCTCAGAAGAACTAGCTAAGGTGGAGGATTCATCACGGAGTTGGTATCTCCCTTGAACTTTTTGTGATTGGGCTTCCGACTGTGCTTGTACAGAGTTGCCCTCTGAAGCTTCCCTAAACGGGGCATATTCACTGGTGTCTGAAGATTCTGGGACTCTGTTGGCCGTAGCCTTCTCATTTATTGCCCTCTGTATGGCAAGTGGTAGGTTACTCTTGCCTCGGCCTCGGCCTCGAGAGGATTCACCTCTCCCTTTAGATGTATCGCTCTACCACGTGATCTAACCATTGTCTGCAATACAAGGGACATAGGTCAGTTGAAGTTAAAACAATTAAGCATTTGCAGAACAATTGCAGAACACAGTCATCAATGAGACAATGCAGACCGCACAATTTTGAGTGCTGTAGCAGACTATCTAGTGCGGACTGCACAATTCTGAAGTGCGGTCGCACACCCTGAAGTGCGGACCGCATAATTATGAGTCCATCTGCATATCCTCAAGTGTGGACCACACAATTTTGAGTGCGGCCACAATAGTCCAAACCTGAGTTTCTGATTCTCTGAAGTTTAAAAGTGCGGTCTCGCACATTTTTATGCGGCCGCACAATTTTTCTGTGGACCGCAAATTGTGAGTGCGGTCCGCACATTTCAAGCACCAACTTTACCCTATTTAACAGCTATGCGGACCGCACAAAAATGTGTGCAGCCGCACAATTTAAACACTGACGGCACTACACTTAGGGTTCTTGAAATTTTTTCACAAATTAAACATGGTGTGCATTGACAAGATTAGTAGTCTACCCAGTCCCTAATGAACATATATTCAACTTCCCACATGATTTTGAAGCACATATTAAGCATATTTGACAATTTTAGGCCTAAAAGTAACTAAACTAATCAAAGAAAACAAAAACAAAAACAAAAATTATGAAAAATGAACAAAAATCTAACATGGATTGCACACACCATTAGTGAATGATGCAGGTGAGAATCTAACTTGATGAATTGAGTGTGATTTGTGAACTATTTTTGGGCTGCACAATATTTTCTAGGGATTGGGAGTTCAGAGAGCGTAAACTGTGAATAATGGTGAAAAGCCCTATTTATACTTTGACCAAGTCGGTCCAGAAATTACCTGAGTGCGGCCGCACTTTCGAGTGCGGCCGCACTTTCGAGTGCGGTCCGCACTCTTTACCTATACATGAATTGAGCTCTACGGTCCGCACATAAATGAGTGCGGCTGCATACTTTTGTGTGCGGCCGCATTTTGGCCACTTTACTACAAATTCCAACTTCAGAGAGTTGGTGATTTTGGATCTCTAGCTGTGTAGCCGCACAATCTTCTCTGCGGATGCAACATTTTTGTGCGGTTTTTAGCCAATTTCTAAACGCTAGAGTAGATCCGCATAATTTCAACACTTGGCCAAAATTTTCTAGGTATACTCCCTGCAATGCACACCCATTCCTGCATACACTTCAAAACTAGTTAGCAGAAAACAAAGCCTATCTAGTGAAGGAGAAAAAAAAGAAGAAAAAGACACATGGGTTACCTCCCAAGAAGCGCCTGATTTAACGTCCCGGCACGATGCAAATTACCAATCATTTGAAACACGACTTGGCCATCATCAACCTTGCCAAGATAGTGTTTCACCCGGTGCCCATTAACTCTAAACACTTCATCGTTCTTATTTTTAAAATCTAGAGAACCAAAGGGGGTACATTTACCACTTCAAATGAGCTACTCCATTTTGACTTCAACTTGCCCGGAAACATCCGTAACCCAGAATTGAACAACAATACTATATCACCCTCTTTATACTCCTTGTTGTGGATGTACTTGTCATGGAGGTACTTTATCTTCTCCTTGTAAAGGGACGAGCTTGTGTAGGCATGATACGGAAATTCATTTAGCTCATTCAATTGTGCCACTCTTAGGTTTGGGCGACATCCCACTCAGGGTTCGACTTCTTCAAAGCCCACATGGCCTTATGCTCAAGTTCCACCGGAAGATGACACGCCTTCCCGAACACTAACCGGTATGGAGACATCCTGATTGGTGTTTTGTAGGCCGTTCTATAAGCCCAAAAAGCATCATCAAGTTTTCTTTACCAATCCGTATGGTTGGCATTCACAGTCTTTGACAAAATACTCTTGACTCCCGGTTGGAGACTTCAACTTGTCTGCTTGCTTGAGGATGGTAGGGGGTCGATACTTTGTGAGTGACACCGTACTTTGTGAGTAAGGTATCAAAAGCCTTGTTGCAAAAATGTGATCCCTCATCACTAATAATGGCCCTTGGAATACCAAATCTTGTAAAGATGTTTTTCTTCAAAAATGCCACCACACTTCGAGCTTCATTGTTGGGTAAGGCCACGGCTTCAACCCATTTTGACACATAGTCCACAACTACCAAAATGTAAGTGTTCCCACAAGAGCTCACAAACGGTCCCATGAAATCAATACTCCACACATCAAAGATGTCAATTTCCAAGATGGTGGTGAGGGGCATCTCATTCTTCTTAGAAATCCCACCGGCCCTTTGACATTCATCACAACGCTTGACTAGATCACTAGCGTCCTTGTAGAGAGTAGGCCAATAGAGTCCACAACTCAACACTTTTGTTGCCGTTCTAGCTCCACCATGGTGACCACCATACAGTGAAAAGTGGAAAGCCTCAAGTATTTTTACTTGTTCTTCCTCCGAGACATATCGTCGAATCACACCATCGGTACATATCCGGAAAAGATACGGTTTATTCCAATAATAGTCAAGGCAATCCCGTTTGAGCTTCTTCCTTTGGTTTGAAGAGAACTCATTCGGTACAATGCCACTCACAAGATAATTTTCTAAGTCGGCGAGCCATGGAATCCCGATCATTGAAAGGGCTAGCAATTGCTCGTCAGGGAAGGAATCATTGATCTCAAGGTCGTCATGTGGCCTCCCCTCCTCCTCCAATCGAGGCAAGTGGTAAGCCACTTGATTTTCACTACATTTGCGGTCTTGGATCTCTAGATCAAACTCTTGCAATAAAATCACCCACCACATTAACCTTTCCTTTGAATCTTTCTTGCTCATCAGATATCGAAGCGCCGCATTATCGGTGTGGACAATTACCTTTGTACCCATCAAGTGCGGGCAGAACTTCTCCATAGCAAAGACAATAGCAAGTAGCTCTTTTTTGGTCATTGTGTAATTGACTTGGGCATCATTCATGGTCTTACTAGCATAGTAGACCGGATGGAAGATTTTGTTGATTCTTTGCCCCAAAACTGCTCCAACCGCCACATCACTAGCATCACACATGACATCAAAAGGTAAGCTCCAATCCGGTGCGGTGATAATAGGAGTAGTAGTCAACTTGAACTTGAGAAATTCAAATGCCTTCATACAATCTTCGCTAAAATGGAACTTTGCATCCTTCTCCAAAAGCTTGCACAAGTGGTTCACCACTTTGTAAAAATCCTTGATGAATTGGCGATAGAACCCTGCATGAACCAAGAATCTCCTTACTCCCTTCATAGATGTCGGGGGCGGAAGTCTAGAAATCACTTCTATTTTGGCCCCGTTGACCTCAATACCATTCTTTGAAATTTTATGGCCAAGGACAATGCCTTCCTCGACTATGAAGTGACATTTCTCCCAATTCAATACCAAGTTCGTCTCCTCACATCTTGCCATGACGTTATCCAAATTGTTCAAGCAATCATCAAAAGAATTCCCAACCACAGAAAAATCATCCATGCAGACCTCAAGAATATCCTCCACCATGTCGGTGAAAATTGCTATCATACACCATTGAAAAATCGCCGGTGCATTGCATAACCCAAATGACATCCTTGAGAATAAGAAAGTACCATAAGGACATGTGAAAGTGGTCTTCTCTTGGTCCTCCAGAGCAATAAGAATTTGATTGTAGCTGGAATATCCATCAAGGAAATAATAGAAAGCACGGCCGGCCAACCTATCTAGCATTTGATCAAGGAAGGGAAGTGGGAAATGATCCTTTCTTGTAACTTTGTTGAGCTTGTGATAGTCCATGCATACTCTCCACCCGGTCACCGTTTTGTATGAATCAACTCATTCTTGTAATTGGTAACCACAGTCATGACCCCTTTTTCTGGTACACATTGCACCGGAGAAGTCCATGAACTATCAGAAATGGGGTACATAACCCCGACATCTAACTACTTTATGACCTCCTTCTTGGCCACCTCTTGCATTGCTTCATTTAGCTTCCTTTGACGTTCAACGGAGGGTTTGGCACCCTCATCCAAAATAATCTTGTGCATGCAAAAGGCGGGGCTTATACCCCGGATATCCGTCAATATCCACCCAATTGCTCTCTTCCTCCTTTGTAGCACCTCCAATGTGGACTCTACATGCATATTAGACAAATAAGAGGAAACAATGACCGGTAAAGTAGAAAAAGGGCCAAGAAATTCATACTTGAGAAGCGGAGGCAATGGCTTTAACTCCAAAGTTGGAGGCTCCTCGATTGAGGGATTTGTTGGAGGAGTCTTCCGTTTTTCAAGATCCAAGGATAACTTGTGGGGTTCATAAGTGTACAACCCAGTTCCTTGCAATGCATTCACACATTTCACATAGCCTTCATTCTTCTCATCATCACCAAGGTTGAGCAAAACGACTTCAAAATTACCCTCAACATTCATTGTGGCACTAGCATCATCAACAATCACATCGGTCACCAAATCCACGAACGAACAAACTTCATTGCTACTCGGTTGACTCATAGATTTGCACACATGGAAGACCACCTTTTCATCACCCACCCGGAAAGTGAGCTCACCGGCTTCCACATCAACAAGATCCTTCCCCGTAGCAAGGAAAGGTCTACCAAAATAATAGGCACCTCATAGTCCACTTCACAATCAAGAATCACAAAGTCCGCCGGGAGGATGAACTTGTCAATACGAATACCCAAAGGCCTCTTCATTGTACGATCCGCATTTCCAACCTTATTAATGTGGGTCTTGGTTGCCCAATCCCCAAAGTTTGAACATCGAGTAGGGCATCAAGTTGATATTCGCCCCTAGATCAATAGAGCTTTGGAAAAAGCAGCGCTCCTAATAGTGCAAAGGATTATAAAAGCGCCCAGATCTTCCAACTTCAGAGCCATTGAGTGCACAATATCACTCACGTGATGTGTCATCTTGATAGTCTCATAATTCATAAATATTTTCTTGGTCACCAACTCCTTCATGAACTTTGCATAACCCGGCATTTGCTCTAAAGCCTCAACCAATGGTACATTGATAGACAAACTATTCATCATGTCAAAAAACTTTTTGAATTGGTTCTCACTATTTTTCTTTGCAAGCCTTTGAGGGTAAGGAGGAGGAGGCATTGGCATTGTTGCCTTAGCCTTTGGCACTACCAATTCCGCATGTCAATTACGTGTTCCCTAGATGGGTTCACTTCTTCTTGTGTCTCCTCCACATTTTCATCAATGTCAATTCTCATTTCTTCGTTAGCTTGAACAACTTTTCTTGGAGTCTCATCTTCTTGCACCAACACATCATCATCCACAATTCTTCTTTGATTTGAGGTGGTTGCATCTCCACCTCTTCCGCTCCTCGTGGTTACGACCATGGCATGTCCTATGTTGTTCCCACCCTTCGGATTCACCATCGTATCACTAGGTAGTGCTCCCTTAGGACGAGTGTTTAAAGCTTGCGAGATTTTCCCCAATTGAACTTCCAAATTGCGGATTGAAGTGTTGTGGGAGGCTAATCGAGCATCGGAGTTAGAGTTTTTCTTCATCATTTGTTTGAATATATTCTCAATCCGTCCCATTTCATTGTTGGAAGAAATAGAACCTTGAGACGGATATGGAGGCGGGTTTCTTGGTTGTTGATACATCGGGGGACTTTGAAAGCCCGACCCTCTATTCCCTTAGTTATTATTGTTCCAACCCCCTTGCTTGTTGCCTCCCCAATTGCTTTGATTTTGCCACCCCAATTGCCTTGATTATTGCCTCCCCAATTGCCTTGGTTACCTTGATTATTCCAATTGCCTTGATTATTGTTTCCACCACTTCAATTGCCTTGGTGGCTTTGGTTGTTCCAATTTCCTTGATTTCCTTGTGACCGCCATTGTTGTTGATTTTGTCCTTGAGCATTTTTTCTTTGGCCTTGATAATTGTTTACATATTGCACTTCTTCTTCTTGCTCATTGAACGAATCACCTTGGTCATACCCACTATCATCTTGCATGAATTGTTTCGGACGGCTTTGGCGTCTCTTGTTCATCATCATATTCACACCTTCCATCACATTCTTGTTTCAGCCCTGGAACTTGTTGAAGCTGAGGTTTGGAAAATTGATTCAATGTGGTTGTCAACTCGGCAATAGCTTGCCCATTATCATGTAGTTCTTTTTGTAGGTAAATGACATTTGGTTCGCCTTGGGGAACAGTGGGCCTACTTTGCCATGCCGATGAGGTATCTGCCATCTCATCCGAAATTTCACAAGCTTCGGCATAAGGCGTGTTCATGAAGTTCCCACCGACGAGTTGATTTACCACAAATTGATTTGTTGTGTTGATCCCCCTATAGAAGGTTTGTTGGATCATGGCCCCGGTCATATCATTATTCGGGCACTCTTTAACCATGGTACGATATCTTTCCCAAATCTCGTGCAATGGCTCATTGGGCTCTTGCTTGAATGCAAGAATCTGATCTCGAAGTGTAGCCATATGCCCCGGAGAGAAGAATTTGGCAATGAATTTTTCCGCCAACTCATCCAATGTATGGATGGAATGATTGGGCAATCTCTCTAACCAGTCCAATGACTTTCGCCGTAGAGAAAAGGGAAATACCCTCAACCGCAGCGCGTCCTCAGAAACATTGGTTTGCTTGCTCCCGCAACAAGTATCGATGAACCCTTTGAGATGCTTGTAAGCATTTTGACTCGTAGCCCCGTAGAAGAATCCCCGTTGCTCAAGTAGTGTAAGCATCACATTGGTGATTTGGAAGTTGCTCGCCCTAATGCGGGACAGGACTATAGAACTTGCATAACCCTCGTTTGGCAACACCCAATGCGCTGCCACTCTTGGTGGAGGTGGGGGAGGAATGGGAACATTATCATGAGGCGGTCGACCTCGCCTATTTGCTTGAGGTTCGGGAAGAACCTCATCTCCTTGATCGTCGTTCACTTCCTCCCCCAATGGAAAATTCCCAATGGGCTCATTGTTAAGAGGCATTCTCGTACCTATAATCAATGCAAAAACAAAGTCAGTGACTCGGAAGGAAAAGAAGACAAATCACACAAAAACCTAGATATATAGCTAAATCCATTTAACTCCCCGGCAACGCCGCCAAAAATTGATGTCGCCCAAACTTACACCAAAAATATAGGTTGTGAGGCGGTCGAAGCAATAATAAAAACCCAATGCAAGTCGGGGTCGAATCCACAGGGAGTTAGATTAGTATACACCTAGTGTGACTGTATGATGTGCCCCAAATTACAGTTCCACATTTTCAATTGTTGTTTCTACTTCTACTTTTAAGCTATTGATTGTAATTGTAGAGCTAAGAAATAATATTTTGGTTTTGGTTGTTTTTCAAGTTGATGAAAGATCTAGGGTCGTGACTTCCACCTAGGTGGTTACGTAACGGGTTGTAAACTCTAGGGCAAGTTTGATTGGCCGAGATTGTAAGATAGCAATCACACGTAATTACACACTCAATACCTCTCGGTAGTTAGAGTGATTATCCTACGGACCTCCAAATCCAAATCCGGACACATGCCTACGTCCAAAATTACCATGCGAATCTATTGGAATCATCAAAACACAATTTCGGAGTCGTCCGCATAAAAGTCAAAACTCTGGTCAACCATTATCGCTCAAGCTTCTAAAATAGAAATCCTTTTTCCAAATTGATGCCGAATCATCAGAAAACTAAACTCGGCCACACACGCAAGTCATAACACACAATACAAAGCTGCTAGAGACCTTATGCCGCCTACCGGGATGCTAATTCTCAAGATGACTGGTCTGGTCTTTACATTCTCCCCCTCTTAAATAAACATTCATCCTCGAACGTGCCAAGAACCATTCCGAGTCGTCAAATCATTGAGAGAACTACCATATATACACCTGCGGGTGATCCCACGTCACCCCAATCCACATAGGCCCGGCAACACCATCTCAACTGAAATTATTCCTTCCACCCATGTGATAGGCCTTAGAACCAAATTTCTCACTATCTGTTTACTTCAAAAAGACCCAATTCGTACATCAACACACGGTACCAACCTCAACCATCTGCAACAACTTATGCCTACACCCACAAGGTACAACCACACGATGTAACACATCACGCATATACCCATGACCACATTTCTAATCACAATAGCTATCCATAGTCAAACCCAGCAACGACCATTAACCTCATATCCGCTATAACTCTGTTCCAACCTTCACAACACTGACAACGATGCAAGAAACATAAAGACCTCATAACTATTCACCCGAATCAACTAGTCACATCTAACGCCACCTAGGCACACACCTAGCAAGCTAAAACTCAATAAGCACAATATGAAAATGGCTGAATATACAAGGAAACACATGAAGGAGCTACCAAACAAGCTCGACGGGAAGCACTCCCTATCAATACCGTACTACAAACCAATTTCACAAGGGAGAATCAAAACATATGAACTAACTGCAAGGATCTCATCATGATATAAGTCCACCGCGACACGCTGCCCGGCCCAAACACATCAAATCACATGAAACCGCGAGGGTATCACCCTCAACTCTGAATCACAAGTAGAATGCGCATCATGCCAATCGAAACCTTCCTCTAATTCAATTTCGCCAACAAAATCACAACACATACTGAACTCCCACACCAGTAGAGTTAAATCACAAACCATAGCCAACCACCCAGAAATCACATCAAAACCGTAATGGGTAATAGAAAGTCACTTCTAGTCTCATAGCTCTCAGTAATGAATTAAAACAACACGATAGACACAGGATACCACTATTGAATCTCCCAACAGGGGTAAACACACAAACAGAGTACAAAATTACAATACACACCTATATGTGAAGCAAAATAGGAGGACTCACCCCGATAAGCAGAACTGAAACAAAATACAAGTGATGCTCCTCTATAATAATTCGAACCCATACATGTACGACATCATCTGGTGCAGCAGCCTTAGCCTTACTGTAGAATACACATCAACGGGCCAGCCTCCTCTTTTTGGGAGCCCTCTACTCGCCTGACCTGCACCCCAAGCTGGCGGTGCATGGATATCCACAACTGGAGAAAAACTCAAAGCCTGAATACCCCGCTGCGACACATCTTTCCGGAGTCTGGAACAATCTCTCACCAGGTGGCTGGTATCTCCACACTCAAGAAACCTCTCCGGTTACATGGTTGTGGAAGTTTTCTGGTATGGGTACCCTGAGACCCATGGGTACCTGAAACACCGTGTGAAGCCTGAAGTGCAAACTGAAGTGGCTGACCCACAAATCCTCTACAATGATGTACCCTGCCTCCAAAATAGGGACCAGTAGGTCTCTCTAATCTACGAGGACTCTTAGCCTCCCTGTCCTCTCTCTCCTGACCCCGCATGACCTCCCCCTCTTGGTCCTGCATGCCCTTTATTCGGCGAGCGATCCCTACCACATGCTGAAATGAAACATCCGACTCCAACTCCCGAGCCATGTTGAACCGGATATCATGCTTGAGCCCCTCAATAAACCTGCGGACCCGCTCTCTAACCATAGAAACCAAAGTAGGCGCATGCTTGGACAAATCACTGAATATAACGGCATACTCTGACACTGACATAGTGTCCTGGCGCAGCTCCTCAAACTCCACGCCCCATGCATCTCGAAGGGTCTGGGGACATAAACTCTCTCAAGAACATCCCAAAAAACTTAACCCACTAAAGTGAAGCTGCATTGGCCGGACTACCCAAGTCGTACGCCCGCCACCACTAATATGTCGCTCCCTTAAGCTGGAATATAGTAAAAGCAATCCCACTCATCTCCACAACACCCATAGTGCCGAGAATACGGTAGCACTCCCCTAGTAACCCGTGCGCATCCTCTGAAGCCAAACTACTGAAAGTTGGATGATAGTACTTCTTGAACCTCGTAAGCCTAAGCTGTTCTCCCTCATATGTTGCTGCCCTAACCATGAGCTGAGCTAGGACAACAGGCTGTGTCGGTATGACACCTAGAACCTGACCAACGTAGACTCGCTGCTCCGGAGTACGGGCGATGGGAGTCTGAGCACCTCCTCGATGTGTGAAGTAGCTGGTGCAACCGGAATCAACCCCGCTTAAGTCAGTGTACCAAACATGCTCAGGAACTGTGCTAACGTCTCCTGAAGTCCTGGGGTAATAACAGGCGCCTCCGGTAGCTGTCCCCCAACAACAGCAACTAGCGGCTCCTCAACGGCCGCACTGATAGGTGCATTAGTTATAGCATGTGCTCCTCCTCAGCTTCTGCCTCTTCCTCTGCCCCGGCCCCTAGCAGCGCCGGCTCTGGGAGCAGCATCATAGGTAACTGAAGCTCGTGTACTCACCATTTGTGAGAGAATAGAATGACAAAGGTTCAAACTCTGAGATCAATAACCACGCACGATAGGAATGAAAGAAGTGAAACTATCCTGATAGTTCCGTAGACTCTCGAAGATAAGTACAGACGTCTCCGTACCGATCCGCAAGACTCTACTAAACACACTTATGACTCGTAGCACCTATAAACCTAGAGCTTTGATACCAACTTATCACGACCCCAATTTCCCTCTGTAGGATGTCGTGATGGCACCTAGTCTTTAAGACTAGGTAAGCCTAACACTTACTGAATTATAGAAGAATTTAACCATCAACTAATAAATATGAAATAGAAATCTTTATACACAGCTTACAACCCCAAAACCGGTAGTACAAGTCATAAGATCCACTGAGTTGGCTAGAAAACCCCTAAATACAATTGTTCGGAATATAATTAAAGAATAAAATAGCAGAAGGTGACTCTGAGGCCCGCAAACGCGATGGCAAGTTTACCTTGAGTCCCACAGCAATGCTTGACCAGTCAACTAATAATTAACAATATCCGAATCACCTGGGTCTGCACAAAAATATGCAGAAGCGTAGTATGAGTATACCGCTGCAGTACCCAGTAAGTATCAAGACTAACCTCGAGGGACAGTCAAGACACCTACTGGTCTAAAAAACTTGAACAAGTGTGAAGGTGAACTAACAGTGAAACAATATTAATATAAAGCTAAGCAAGATAAGGAATACAAAACAATACTTGCAATGATACACTAAGAACATCAATATTTAAGAGGAAGCAGTCAGGTAATAATGTTGTAGAGTAAGCTGATCACAGTCTAAGTCCGGTGGAATCAAATAAAGGAAAACCAACAACAATTCAATAAGAACCACCGCTTTCACACCTGATCTGTTCAAGCATTTCCACGAGGTACCGAACCTCATAATCACAGCTCATGGGTCCCAATTCATGAATCCTAATCACTTTGCATCTTGAGCCCACATTACAACTCATAACCACACGGATGACTCACGTGCCAATAGGAAGGCAAGTAGACAAGAGTACGTAAAATGGTCAACGACGTCAAGGTTCATCTTCTAAATACGATATGGGTGATTTAACTACGTGTATGCTTGTATAAGTGTTCTACCACAATTCAAGTCAACAAATAAGAGTAGATACAATGAATGGCACATAAGAAACGAACACCACAAAATGTACAGTGTAATACAGACATCAAAGAAGTTGAAGCAACGACTAGTACAACAAGATTAGCTATGTAGAATGAAGCAAATGGTGCAACACGGAGGAAAAACAATTAATAGTATGATAAGGAAAAGAACAATCAAAGACAAATACAAAAGAATGGGGAAATAACAACCAGAGCCCTACCGAGGTACCGCCTCGTAGCCTTAAATCATAAACTGAGTCACAAACTTTCCTTTTATCACAACAGGAGCCTTTATATTTAGTTTTTTGAAAATTATTTTTCCCTAAATAGCATCCTGTGTGTTAGCCCACTTTATCACACCACATGGCTTATAGTAGTTCCCCTACTAGCCACACGTTTCAAGCTCACCTTATCTCACCTCATGTGTTTTAACACCCAGACCTTATACCACCGCATGCGTATCAATAATAACAACAGCACGACAGAAACCTCTTGCAACACAACAACAACAACACAACAGAAACCTCGTGCAAACACAATAACAACGGTACGGCCGGAACCTCGTGCAAAAAAATATAGCAATTATCTCAACAATAACATGTATGCCAAAATATAACAACTCAAATAAATGACTTCATAATATGTGCCCACATGCCACAACATTTCCTTAATACAGTTTTAATATCACAACCATGCATAGCCCTCGACTCAACAACACTAAATGCAACAACAAGAACGATAATAATACGAGAATACGGCAAGTAAATCAACTCAGGAACTTCAAAACACAAAGAAACGGAAGAACGAGCTCACAAAGAAAGACACAACAGGGAATAATGGTCTCAACAAGAATATCTCAACAAGGAAAAGATAATGTGTAGAAATGATTCCACAAAAGTACAATTCAACAATTAGAGGGATAAAATGAATCAATGATTCCAAATAAGGATAAATCAACAATGATAAGGGATAACAAAACATCATTTAGGGTTGAGCAATTACAGAAGAGATACAACAAATTAGATTAAGGATAAGCAGATTCTGGAAAAGATAATAATAACTTCAACTAATGATAGGCAAATACGGAAAGGATAGCATGGCAATAAAAGAGGCAACAACTTCAGTTGTGGAACATAAGGGTTTAATAGGCAATAAGGGTAGAACATGAAGAAATTAATTCCAAATAAGACACGTAAGGGTGAATTAGTAAATGGAGAATTTAACATGACAAAACAACTTAATATTTAATGGACATAAAAACCTAAAAGTCCAAAACAATCAAATTTCCACAAATAAGCCCGAGCACGAACTCGTCACCTCACGTACACGGCCTTCACATGAAGCAATCAGCACTAAAGACTCAGATCCTAAGGGGTAGTTCCCCCACACAAATTTAGGCAAGAAACTTACCTCAAGGAAGCTAGACCGTTACTCTAAAATGACCTTCTCGAGTAAAACAACCGTCGGACGGCTCAAATATGGCCAAAATAACTTGAAATTATAAATAAAACTCATAGGAAACAATTTCGGATAATAAAGATTCAATTTTTAAATAGAACTAAAATCTCAACCCAAAAGTCAACCCCCGAGCCCGCACCTCATAACCCGATAAAATTCACAAAACTCGAACACCTATTCTGATACGAGTTCAACCATACCAAAATTATCAACTTCCAATATCAATTAGTCGTTGAAATCATTATTTTACACGTTTGTAAGATTTTTTACAGATTTCTCCAAATTTCCAACTTAATTCTCTAATTTAATGATGAAAACAAAGATAAAATCATGAAATAAAATCAAAATCGGGTAAAGATCACTTACCCCAAACAAACCGCGTGAAGAACCCCTCAAAAATTGCTCAAATCCGAGGTCTCTAGCTCAAAATATGAAAAATGGACAAAACACACGATTTTGGAAATATATTCTGCCGCCCATCGATTTACACATCGCGATCGCGGAAATTCAACTGCGATGGCAACGAAGGAAATGACAACTGCCAGAAATTGAACTACGTGATCACGAACAAATGCATGCGATCACGAAGAAGGGAACAACTGATTCTCCAAGAATATACTACACGATCGCGAACCTGAATGTGCGATCGCGTAAGACAAAATACACCAGCTGTAAAAGCTGAGCTACGCGAATACGAAACTCTGAATGCGAACACGATGAAGGAGAATGTACGCGTTCGCG
The DNA here is from genome assembly GCF_001879085.1 of Nicotiana attenuata. NCBI lineage: Eukaryota > Viridiplantae > Streptophyta > Magnoliopsida > Solanales > Solanaceae > Nicotiana > Nicotiana attenuata. The sequence goes on along the minus strand of NW_017671300.1, from coordinate 35,805 downwards.
ATCGCGAACCATATACTAAGAATGCGAATAAGGAAAATGGGTCACTCACCAAACAGCCTATGCGTTCGCGTCTGTGCCTTCGCATCGCGTAGAAGGACATCAGACACTAGAACTTCAACATTCCAAAACATAAGAAAATGGACCGTGGCCCATCCGAAATGGACCCGAGGCCCCGCGACCTAAACCAAATATACCAACACATCCTAAAGCATGATACAAACTTAGTTGAGGCCTCAAATCACATCAAAAAATGCCAAAATTACGAATCGCACCTTGAATCGAGCTTATGACTTTTCAAATCTTCCAACTTCCAAAACTCGTGCCGAAACATATCAATTCAACCCGGAATGACGTCAAATTTTGCATGCCAGTGCCAAATGACATATGGAGCTAATTCAACTCTTGAAATCAAGATTTGACCGCGATATAACCAAAGTCAACTTTCGGTCAAACCTCTCAACCTTCCAAAAACTTCAACTTTCTAATTTTCGCCGAAATGCTTCAAATTATCCTATGTACCTCCAAGTCCAACTCCGAACGCATTCCTACATCCAAAATCACCATACATAGCTATTGGAATTATCAAAACACCATTTTGGAGTCGTCCACACAAAAGTCAAAACTCCGGTCAACCCTTACCGCTCAAGCTTCTAAAATAGAAATCCTTTTTCCAAATTGATCCTGAATCATCCAAAAACTAAACTCGACCACACACGCAAGTAATAACACACAATACGAAGCTGCAAGAGACCTTAAGCCGCTGATTAGGACACTAATTCTCAAAGCAACTGATCGAATCGTTACAAAAAAGGGCACAAACCTACACAATCATTCTATGATAAGCTTTTTCAAGAGATACTTCTTGAGATTAACTTAGATTAACATGTCTATTTTCAACTCGAGATTTTCTAGATGAAGCATCTTTTCTACCACCTCGCACATGGTCAAACATAAGGAGGCATAACAGGTAAAAAGAATAGCATTCTTTGAGCAATGGGTGCGATGATCAACGGATTTAGTGTTCATGCCGGAAGTTGATAAAGCAGTGGTAGAGGCGGTCGAAGGGTAAGGCTACTAAATCCATTTCCTTAGGCCCCCCAAAACTAAATGTAACGACCCGACCAGTCGTTTTGCTTTTTAGAACCCCTTTCCCCTAAATAAGCCTTCCCGTATATGATTTAACTATTTTATGACTTGGGGGGATGGTTAGTTCGGGATTTGGAAGGGTTTGGGTTGAACCCAAACACCTGGTTCCTTAAGGTTGGCTTAAAAGGCCAAGTTTGACTTTGGTCAACATTTTGAGGAAACAACCTCGGAATCCAAATTTGACGGTTCCAATAGGTTTGTATAATGATTGCGGACTCGAGCGTATGTTCGGGTAGGGTTTTGTATGACCCGAGAGCATTTTGGCACCTAATAGTGAAAGTTGGTTCTTGAAGGTTTTAGAAATTCATTTATTTGGTTTGGAGGGGGTTTTGATGATATCGAGGTCCAAACAGAATTTTGGGACCGGGAATAGTTCCGTAATATCATTTAAGACTTGCACGCAAAATTTGGTATCAATCCAAGTAGTCTAAGTACGTTTCTGCGCATTTTCAGCGAATAGAAGAACTTGAAGTTCATAAGTTTGAATCAATTAGTTTTGGGGTGTGATTCTTAGTTTTAATGTTGTTTCGGGCGTTTCGAGAGTTCGAGGGAGTCCGTTTTATGATTTACAACTAGTGGGTATGTTCGGGCGAGGCCCCGAGGGCCCCGAGTGTCGATCGGACAAGGCTCGGACTAAGTTAGAAGTTAGGAGCAGCTGCTGAAGCTCCAGTTCTGTCATAACCGCACCTATGCTTGGCCAGCCGCAGGTGCAAGCTCGTAGTGGCGAGCCATGTGCCGCAAAAGCAGAAATGTGAAGGAAGCCCAGAAACCGTAGGTGCAGAAGAATTTTCGCACCTGCGAGACCGCAGGTGCAAGCATTGTGGTCGCAGGAGCGGAAAGAGCTTGAAGATGCGGCTCCTTGTGTCCGCAGATGCAGAGCCCAACCAGGTGAGGAAAAGGCGCACCTGTGAAGGTCTTGCAGTAGGTGCCGGACCACGGATGCGGCCAATGCACCACAGGTGCATAAGTCGCAGAAGGCAGAATCTCATTTAATACGGGACTTAGGCACTTTTGAGCTCATTTATTTCATCTTGGGGCGATTCTTGGAGCTCTTATAGAGGGGATTTTACCTTACATTTTGAGATAAGTAATTCATACACAATGTGAGTTAAATACATAGTTTATGGGTAGATTATAACATGTCAATTAGTGACATATGATATTTATGTTCCTAAGGTTATGGGTAACAACTTTCTTGAAAATTTTCAGAAATCCTGGCACGTGAGCCCGGGGGAGAATTTTAGAAACCTTACATTTACGGTTGGGTAATCACTTAAATAGTTAGAATATAAACTTTTGATTATATATTGATTAGTTTTTACACTATTTTAATAGTTTTGGATTGTTCAACTCCGATTTGAGGGTTTGAGCGAATTCTTGAATTTAAAAGTAGGCTTTGAGACGAGGTAATTAATATGTGTTATTATTTGTGGCGGCTACGTACGCATGAAGTGACGAGAGTCCGTACGTAGCTACTATTTCTGTTTATGCCCGGGTAGTTTTAGGTTTACTCCATGCTTTGTGGAAACCATTATGTGATTATATTTGCTAATTGTATCAAACGGAAATAAGTTGAGGATTTTTAAGAATTTAAAAGCTTCAAGTTGAATTGTCTTTCTTTTGAAAAGAATCAAGAAAGGATTATGATTTATTGATAAATTGTATTTTACCGTGTCGCAAGTATAGCGGGGTAATTCTTTCTACTACTCTCATGGGAGAGGGCTCGCCTCGGCAGGATAATAGATACATCTATGGTTTGTGTCGTTCGACCGTCGGCAGCGCAAATTTAACATTTTTGTTGGATCGTCCCTGTAACACCCCGCACATTCAGATTAGGTATGAATGAGTTAAAGGAGTAGTAAGGTTATATTTTGGACATATGAAGTCCTATCGGGATGATTATGAGTGAAAATAGTTGTTTCAAAACCAAGATGGGAAGTGAGGTGCATAAGATTTGACAAAATCGACTAAGTTTGCAGAAGGTCTGTCTTCCAACAGCGATTAGTTAAAATATATAAGGAATTTGGGAAAATTCAAAGCATGAAAGTTGTAGGCCATTGAAATATATTTCCAACGACACATTGTGGAGCCCAAACGGAGCTCTGTGCAAAACGTTATGCCCGTTTTACAGAATGGTGTGTAGCCACCGCGTTCCTGCCGCGTTTTGACCGCGACCGCGGTGGTAAGGCAATGTTCCAGCGATTTACCGCGGTCGCGCCTACTGGGACGCGGTGGAAACCTTGAGAAGTCATTTTTTTAGCCCTATTTCGTCCCCCACAGCCCCAAAACATAAAAACTTGCTCTAGAAAGTAAAGCTCTCAAAAACCTAACTCCTTAAGGGTCCCTCCACCACCCAAGGTAAGTTTTAATGGTGATTCTAAGTTAATTTTGATTTCCCAACATCCTATTAACATGGGTAAACCCTCCAAATCATTAGATATTCGATTGGGGCATCATTGTTGAGAGAGAAACCCTAGAACTCGAATTCAAGAAGATTGAACGACGAAAAGGTAATATCTTCACCCTCTAATTGATTCTATCATTGAATTAATGATTATAGACTCTAGTTCATGGGATATGAGTTGATGGGTTTGATAGAAAAGCAATAACGATGATAGGTTTGGGTTGTTGATTGGTTATTATTGGTTATGGGTGTTGATTACCTACGGGTGATAAAGAATAATGTTGAATTATAATCATTTGAGACTTTAGAATTTATCTAGGAGCAAGAGAATGAGTTATTGGGTGTAGAGACACCATTAATAAGGGCTATGAAGCTTTATGCCACCGAGTGTTTGATAAAATGTCTAAGTGACCAAAACATGACTATTGTTGCTAATTTGGAATCCCTTTGACTTGTATTGATATAGATTAAAGGTGAAAGGGTTGGCGAATGTTGTATTACGCTCAAGAGCAGGAAGTTAAGGTATGTGAGGCTAACTCTCTATGTTTGGGAATGTTAATGATTCTCCCTGCACTACGTTTCTTTTCCGATGCTACTAGTTGCCTCAGAAATATAGTTTAGCCTAGTTCCTTGAATAGTTGTAGAACTTCTATTCTCTAGCTTCATAACTCGTTCACCACTTCCATTCTGAACGTTGTGAGCTCAGTGCGTATTCAATATAGACTTGGGTTTGATGCCCCCGAGTCTTAGTATAGCTTACTCAGTATGCCATAAACAGTTGAAGTTTCAGTGTTCATAATCAGTGCAAGAATACATGTCTCAGTCCAGTCCTATTAAGTATTCCAGTATTATGTAACTCAGTGTGATTCTGTACTCCAGTATTATATAACTCAGTGTGATTTAGTATTCCAGTATTATGTAACTCAGTGTGATCCAGTATTCCAGTATCATGTAACTCAGTGTAATTCAGTATTTCACTATAATGTATTGCAGTATGATTCTCAGTTCCTGAATGTTGAACACCTGTATTTGGCCATGAGGCTATAGTTTATGCTTTATGCATGTTTGGGCCTAAGGCTGTAGTTTATGCTTTATGCATGTTTGGGCCTGAGACTGTAGTTTATGCTTTATGCATTTTTGGGCCTAAGGCCGTAGTTATGTATACGTATACTTGAGCCTGAGGCCGTAGCTTGTGCACATTTATATTGGGCCCGAGGCCGTAGCTTATTCAGATAAACAGGTTGTTCATTATTCAGAAGAGGGAGTATTCATATCTTTACTTCCTTTGTTTAGTTCAGTTATCAGTTATCAGTTCAGTTATCAGATATCATTTCAGTTATCAGTTATTAGTTATCATTTTAGTTATCAGTTATCAGCTATCAGTTACCATTTCAGTTTCTGTTTCAATAGTTATCATTTCTATATCAATTATCGATTCTCAGTTATCAGCTCAGTTTCAGTTTCAGCATTTATAATTCTTTCTTTCAGTTGCTTTACATACCAGTGCAATTCAAATGTACTGACGTCCCTTTTGCCCGGGGCCTGCATCTCACGATGCAGGTAATGATTTACAGGTTGACGATTCAGAGCACTAGGATTCTCGTACCAACTATTTGGTGATCCCCAGTTCTTTCGGGGCATTATCGTTGTCGCGCCCCCTTTTTCTCGCGAAATCGAGTTTATGACATTTGGAGGGACAACTCGTTCCTTTTGGGAACTGGGTTTGCATTTGAAGAGTCGCCACCTAATGATTAAGGTGCATTAGGACACCAATAGAGATTCAATTCTAAGTTTTGTTTGAATAACCAAAGATTGGGTAAGGGCTTGAAATTATCCCGAGGGGAAGGTGTTAGGCACCCCTCAGGATCCACTAGTGTGGTTCCCGGCCAGACAGTTATTGTGAATTTGAGGTGCAATTAACATATAAGCAGATAAGGCTCAAGTAAGAGGGGATTTCGATACACAATGGTTTGGAAAGTAAACAAAGTTTGAAAGAGCAGTTAAAAGAGCGGATTTTAAACAGGAATCGCAATGCTTTTAGGGGGTCCTAGGTTTGTATTTAATATGGATTACATCAATGCAATACACGGTAATCACTCCTCAAGAGAGGGACTACACGTGGTATTAACGCACCGGTCGTCATATCCATATCTACCCTTCCCACCCCGTTAAGGTATTAAAGCGCGAATTGGTCTCGATTACTTATTGCATGCTGTTACCCGTCCCATTCCTATCAGTCCCGGAGGTTCTTAGGACTACTAATCCTGAAAGGGAGGGATATTAGGCTTATTTAGTTTCAAAGGTAAAAATTCTAATGCGACATACAAAACATATAAATACTGCACATTAAAGGGGAAACACATAACACTTAATAAGCCTAATATCCCTCCTCCAAACAAAACAATGCAATAGCACGACTTAAACAAATGAGTAAGGTCTGATCCTAAAAAATATACTTGAGGGAAGAGGAGATTGTTGTATTGCAGCAGGCCTGGCTTATTACATGACTCAGTTAGGAAACAGAATCAGGCCTACCTGCTGATTGTAACAAATAACGGAAGCGAATTCAGTTTTATTTATACTGCCTACGGTTTGCCTAAGTGTTAGACGGGGTCCTATAGGTGTGATGTCTACTTAGTTCAAAAGGTGATGAGACAGTAGAACTCAAAACGAATTGTTTGAAATCCCATAGGCAAACTTGCTAAACCTTGTTAAGCAAGGGAATTAGATTATTGAAAAGAGGTTCAGAATGGACAAAGTTAAATTAGACTGGTTACAGATTCTGCAGGTGATAGTATCTACCATTACCGATTTTAATCCCTAGGAGCATGATATCTAACATTGACTGTGAATGAAGCGAATCAGATTTATTTAAGAGTCCCTATGGGCAGGATTTCTATGCGTTACTGATTTTAGATCCTAATATTGCATGTGAGTAGAAACGAACAGGATTATACTTATGGACCCCTATAGGCATGATTTCTATATGTTACTGATTTCAGCATGCTACTGGGTTATAATCAATTGGACCCTAAAACATGATATCTAAATGGTGACAAATGTGCAGAATTTTAGATGATCCCTATAGGTAGGTTATCTAGATGTGAAGTTGAACAAGAAGTCATATAGACATGGTTTCTAAATGCAGTTTGCAGCATTAAAATACCCCATAGGCATGGTTTCTAAATGTAGTTTGAATATGCAGAAATTCAAAATAGTCCTATAGGCATGGTTTCTACCCTTGACATGCATAAATACCCAATCCTTTTCACTAGCCAACCCCAATCGTTTATTACAAACCAGGAATATTAGATTACATCAAAATACATAAAAATACAACTAGAGGAGGCCCGATTCTTGGTTCCTCCCTGAGCTATGGAATAACTGCCTTAAGATGCCATTGCTTCAAAGCCTTTCTCAAACTTGAGTGTGTCAGAGTTCCCTAAGAGCCTCAATAGGACCCCGGGCAGTGCTCACACCCAAATTACATCACCAGAATAGGGACAAGTGCAGTATGGAAATACCAGCCCTCATGTACCAGCCCTCATGTGTCCAAGTTCAGAGGGAGCTCATGGGCCCCAAGTCAAGGCTCACATGAGGGGGGCAGGACTTAAGTCTAAGAGAGAGTGGAAGTGCAGAAACTGAGTTTTAAAAGCTGAGGGAACAAAGAAAAGGGAAAGGGTGATGGGAGACAGCCATTAATACTTTAAAGAGTTGATAATTTCACACCTAAGGGGCAGGGGATTGGGAATCCATTGCAAGGGCCTATATACTTAGGCATAAGTTAATTCTGGGCATGCACAGCAATAGGGGTGCTGTCATGCTTGTAAATATACCAGAACATACAACATATCAGGGTAACATGGAGGTTATGATCCTAGGAGGATCAAGTTTGAGTCATGTTCAGCAATATTTGATGTTGTTATGCCCCAAACAAACCATAAGTATCAAACACATTGGTGTAAGGATTTAGGATTCATAATGCATTTATTCAGAACAGGAGAAAAGAAATTACAGCATGCTAAATAAAGGTACTGAAATAGATACAGGAAGTAGGCAGACAAGAATGCAAGAACATTAAGTAACCATGTTGTTGTTGATGCTGAAAACTTAATTAGAACATACCAGTTCAAAGAAGCAAAATGTAGTAAAGAAAGGTAGCAGAACTTTGAAATATAGCTTTGGCTTTTAGCCAGCTAAACAGGCCATAGTACAAGCAGTAAAGCAAGAGAGAGTGTTTTGAGTGTAAGTGTGAGTTCAGAACTAAAAGTGTTCGTGTCTTTATGTTAATGAGAGAGTATGTATATATAGTAGTTCGGAACCATGTAAAATAAAGGCAAGAATTACAATTGTGTAGTAATTATGGAACCAAGTACTAATCAGAATCAAATCAATGTAAGTACTCCTTTAATTAAGGGGCAATCAACCAACGGTAATGGGCAGAAAATGTTTAAGGAAAGAAATCAAGTAGAGCGTCATGTACAGAATAGACAATTAGGAGTAAGTACATAGGGGTTCAATTAAGGAAACAACTAATGAAGAATCAGTAAAATACTTGGTTAACCAAATAAGGTAAGAAAACACAATAAAGTTGCAAAATATGGAGATAATAAAAAATCAGCACATGGTAAATCAGGGAATCAAGGATTCGAAATTACTGATTTAAGGAGAGTAACATGGGTTCCCATGAATAAGCAAATAAACCAAGTTAAAATAGGAGAATCGAAAGTCTAAAGAGAAGTTTCCATATCAAGCCAAGAAACAGTGAGCTCGGAGTCAATCAAAGAGAGAGTCATGAGTCATGTTTTAGCATATAAATAGAGTGAGATATGAGTAACCAAACATAGCAAGAAAAGAGGCAAGTCTTGACCAGTCAAGACGAACACAAGCACATAGAGCTAATGTAAGTTAGGCATAAGGAACTCGGTAGAAACACATTCGAAACGAGATAGTCACAAAAACTCAAACAAGAACAGGCCAATCACAAAATCAAACGAAGAAACCAAGAAAAATTAGGGCTTTCAACATAGGCGAGTTAAAGAGAAGATAGAAACCCAGAATCAGAAGAATCGCACAAAGGGAACAAGAGATTTCGAAAAGAACTTCTGCACTTAAACTAACAGTCTCAGACCCAAAACCATAAGATTTTCCACAATAGAAGGGTTATAAAAAGAGGATAAGTAGACAGATTGGACAAAAACTCAGGCAAACAAACATTCATTTAATAAACAATTAAAAAAAATCAGGGGTTTTAACATGCAAACTCAGGCAGAAGGATAATACGAGCAAACACAGCAAAACATATCAAAAATCAAAGAAAGGTTTCGAAATAACTTAACAGAACCTTAATCAGAAGGATAAGGAGTTTTGAATGCGGAGTTTTAAAAGAAACTTCGAGAAAAACGCTTAAAAGTCCAGAGCAGACATAGATCTGAAACAAATCTAAGAGAAATCGAGAGAACCTTGAAGTTTAGGGTTTCAGAGGAACCCCAAGTGGTGAGAAAGGCTTTGAAAACCATCGATCTAAGTAGGAGAGTCAAGAGTCAGACTCGAATAGCCATGGCTGGCCGGAGAAAGGTTAGATACGACCGGAGAACAGACGTAAACTGAAATCGACCAAGGTCTGGACCAAGCTCTTTCAAGATCTAGCCTTGAAACCATAATAATCGAACACGTAGAAGCCATGGGAGGTGGATACAGGCTTCCAATGACCTTGGAAGCCATGGATTTGGGAGTTTTTTAGGGTTGTAGTTGATGTCAGCGGCTAGGGTTGGAGAGGGTTTGAGAGAGAAGGGGATCCAGAGGCGGCGAGGTGTGTGAAATGGTTAGGGTTAGGGGGTAGTTTGAAAATAAAAAGGAAAGGATGGTTGTTGGCCGTTGATCTGAATGATCAACGGCCTGGATTAAAACGGGCGAATGGGCGGGTTATGAAGATGGGTTTGGGTCGGATTAAATTGGAATTGGGTCGGGGGGTTCAAATAGTTTCAATTGAGTTCAATTGGGGTGCAAAATCGGACTAAAATTGAAATAAAGTGGGGCTAACATTTAAATAGCCACTTTTCCCTATTTGATTTATAAAAAATAGTAAAATAATTTCTGGAAATAAATTAAAGGTACTAAAATGATTAATAGCACATAATTAACTATTTAAAAATACCAGACCTAATTTTTATGAATATAAACGTAATTAATCCTAAAAAAGGCTAATATTGTAATTACATACAATTTAACTTTAAAAATACTAAATGACCTTGTAAAAATATGCAAAAATTACATTAGCCACATTTTAGTATAAATATTAAAATCCAATAAATAAATCACAAAAAATGATAATTTTGGGAATAATTATTGGGTTTTTCTATGGATAAAATAGGGCAATAAATTGATTAAAAATTTATTAAAAAATTAAGGAAAAATAGTAAAACATTTGGAAATACTTATATATGCATGCACATGCTATTTTGAAAGTATTTTGTAAATTAAAAATATATAGGAAAAAATTGGGTATCAACAATCATTACCTTACAGTCTTCAGTATTTTCAGACAGTCAGTGTTTTCAGCATTTCATTAGAGGCTTCATAGACTAGAGTAACAGCTAGACAGAGTCACAGCTTTTCATATTAAGCTATGTTGGCTACAAATATGTTTCAGAATTGTATTAGTATTTCCGCACTTTGATTTATATTATCCAGATTTTCAGTATATCAGCATGTGTTAGTTTATCTTCCGCATTCAGTATGTTTTGATACCACATGTTGATTCAGCCAGCCAGTTGGTTCGCACGGTCACATTTAGTCAGGCACCGAGTGCCGTGTTACGTCCAGGCCCAGGTTCGGGGCGTGACAAAGCTTGGTATCAGAGCACTAGGTTCAAGTGTCCTAGGGAGTCCATGAAGCTGTGTCCAGTGGAGTTTCCTTTATATGTGTGTGCTAGCCACTCATATAAATGGTTAACTACCTAGACATTCAGGATTGTCTCACTTCTTTCTACTCTAGATCGTGCCATGGAGCTTAGAGCAATAGTTAACCTTCTCTTCCTATCGAATTCCAAACGTATTGGATGCCCAAGCGACGCGCAGGAGAAACCTAAGGTCCTAGAGAGGATAATTGCCCATTGGAGTATAATTACAGAGTACAGGTTGGTAAATATGAGACTTGAGAGGATGTTAAAAGTCGGATGCAATGGATAGTAGTACAGATTGGAGCATAACCTTATCAGAAAGTACAAAAGCAGTTATCATAGTTTATGGTTATCAGTTTATCTCAATTACTAGTTATACAGTCTTTTAATTAGCAGGTTTATGGTTATTCAGTACGCCAATATCCAGTTATATGTTTACCAAATATCCAATTTTCAGTGTATCAAAATCTTGGTGACTGGTGAGTATACAATGATGCCTATGGGTGCTAAAAGATAATGTATGTAACAGTGATCATAGCGAAATCTTCGCATATTTTAAGACCAGATTAAGACCAAGACTCACCGGAGGGTGCAGGAAGTGATTTATCAGATGATGGTATACTTTGAAAGATAAGTTTAGGCATGGTAGTGTATTCGTATGTGTTTTACCTCCTAGAACAACATCATTTAATTTTTGGAAATGGAGCCACAAGTTAGATGATGATTGTTCAGATGTTAGACCCTAACATTGGTCACTATAGTTTGGACAGAAAAGAGCCTAAGGGTAAAATACCTAGGAGTCAAAAACGATTGTTATTATTAGAAATGTATTTTTCGTAGAACTCATGCTAATGACTAGAAGATATGATGTATGCAATGAGAACCAACAGCATCCAATAGTGAATTTCAGGGAATGACTTTAAGTTGTTCATATTTATTCAAATCAGAACTAGAAGTACCACGTTAGCAAGTTACTACAAGAAGCAGCTATTGGTGTAAGATAAAAGATATGGTAGTTCCCCCTTAGGTATGTGACTAAATGATTACCCGGGATGTTTATAGTATGATGATTTAGTATTGTATAGAAAGTTTGGGGTTAGATATCCCAATTTCATATAAGGCAGATGAATTCCCTAAGTGTGATCCATGCACATAGTTAGAAGGAAAAAAAAAGGGATAGTATGCGACCGTAGAACAGGGTCAGATGGTGAGGGAAGTTATAATAACCTTATGCTTCACTTTAGTTATTCAAAGCAGAGCAAGAAAACATGATGGTAGCAGGTGGTTAGTAAAAGAATAGTAAGTAAGTTTTGAGTTGATACAGTGAATTAGCACTTTTAGCAGAGCTAGTAGGGGTACAATTTGATTCACTTAGCCAGATTAACTCTAGTGAGTGGATGACAGCTTGAAATACCGAATGTGTGTTAGAACCCAAAGAGTTTAAGTTAAACTCGAAGTACAGTAGCAGTGGGAAAAAAATATTAGCTAGCGGTGAGAGCACAAACTATAGAAGAATAGCCTTTAGGAATTATCGTAATGTGGTTTCTCCAGGATTGACAGTGTGAGCAGAGTTCAATTATTAAGATTGTGTATGATAGTTGTGAATACATTAGCTTTACGTTAAGTGAATAATTTGGATTTTTCCTAGTATGAGGAATTGCTCAGAAGTAAGTCAGAAGGTGAGTCTTCATTGACATAAAGTGCAAAGAATTTTTAAGGACAAGAAAAGTTATTTGGATCCCAACAAAAAGAGAAGGATCCACAAGTATAAGACCTTTGGTCTAAGGGGTGATGTGAAATTTTTTAGTAAGTCCAGTTAGAGATTTGAAACCCGAATAGTTAGCATGGGATATGAAAAAGAAAATCAGTTCGGTAATGAGGAAAAATTGTATAATTACCACAGGGATTATGTCCAGCATGTGTAAGAAACACAAAGTGAGTAGAATGATCACCGAGTTTAGTTATTGATGATAAAGTGATCACAGAAAGCTGTAAAATCATGCCTATTTGTGTGTTATGAGGGTAGTGCCATTGCACGGGACTCTAAAATTTAGAGTACATGTCAAAGACTTAGCTCGCAACAAGTCTATAAGTGTTTTCAGGAAGTTCTTAAGAAGATAAAGTGTGGGAAGTATAACTCATGATTGAGGTATGTAAGAGAACTCTGGTAAAAGAAGTTCATCAGCCAAGATAGGAGTTCGACTTCGGACTCTAAAGATGACGGAGTTGTTGTCTAGAACAGGACTTGTTCCCCCTTAGTAGCCGTTGAGAAGGAGAAACAATTTGATGATCCCTACGTGCTGCAGTTGAAAGAGGAGATTCACAAGTATAAGACGATGGCTTTTGAATAAGGGGGAGATGATGGTACTTTGAGGTATTAGGACAGATTGTGTGTCCTAGACATAGACGGACTTAAAGAGGGAAGATCATATTAGAAGCCCATAATTCTAGGTATTCTTTCCATCCAGGTTCCCAAATATGCATCATGACCAAGGAGATTATTGGTTGAACGACATGAAAAAGAACGTCGTAGACTTTATGGCCAGGCAGAGCATTTTATTTAAACAGTTGAGGATATGTCCTTGATGTTAAAAGTAATTGGGATGATCACATACCTCTCATTGACCTTGCTAATAATAACACCTACCATTTCAGTACCAAGATGGCACCGTGCGAGGCTCTTATGGGAGAAGGTGTAGATCGCCAATTGGTTGGTTCAAGTTGGTGATTGGGTGTTTCTGAAAGTTTCGCCTATGAGAGGCATTATGAGATTTGGGAAGAAGGGAAAGCATAGTCCATACTATATTGGGCCATATAGAATCTTGCGAAGGATCGATCAATTAGCTTATGAGTTGGAGTTGCCACTAGAATTAGTGGTGGTACAACCAGTATTTCACGTGTCATGTTATAACATTCAAGTTTCCAGCACTCAGATACTCATGCCAGTTCAGTACTCAGATACTCATGCCAGTTCAGTACTCAGATACTCATGCCAGTTCAATAATCAGATACTCATGCCAGTTCAGTACTCAGATACTCATGCCAGTTCAGTACTCAGATACGCATGTCAGTTCAGTACTCAGATACTCATGTCAGTTCAATACTTAGATATTCAAGTCAGTTCAATACTCAACTACTCATGTCAGTCCAATACATGGATATTCATGCCAATTTAGTACTCAGATATTGATGTTAGTTGAATACTCAATTATTCGTGCCAGTTCAATATTTAGATATCCATGTTAGTTCAGTATTCACGTATCTACGACAGACCAATAGTCAGTCAATGCAATAGTCATTTAGTTCAGTATCTCAATAGTTCAGTAATCATGTATTCATTATGTTTAGTATGCAAGTGTTAATGAAAGTTCATGTTTGCACCAGACTCGTTTAAGGTCCGAAGTTAGCAGAAGTTACAGTCAAGACAATCATTCGAGGACGAATGATCCCAAGGGGGAGATAATGTAACACCCCGCACATTCGGATTAGGTATGAATGAGTTAAAGGAGTAGTAAGGTTATATTTTGGACATATGAAGTCCTATCGGGATGATTATGAGTGAAAATAGTTATTTCAAAACCAAGATGGGAAGTGAGGTGCATAAGATTTGATAAAATCGACTAAGTTTGCAGAAGGTCTATCTTCCAACAGCGATTAGTTAAAATATATAAGGAATTTGGGAAAATTCAAAGCATGAAAGTTGTAGGCCATTGAAATATATTTCCAACGACACATTGTGGAGCCCAAACGGAGCTCTGTGCAAAACGTTATGCCCGTTTTACAGAATGGTGTGTAGCCACCGCGTTCCTGCCGCGTTTTGACCGCGACCGCGGTGGTAAGGCAATGTTCCAGCGATTTACCGCGGTCGAGACCGCGGTTGCGCCTACTGGGACGTGGTGGCCAACTTGGAAATTCATTTTTTAGCCCTATTTCGTCCCTCACAGCCCCAAACCATAAAAACTTGCTCTAATAAGTAAAGCTCTCAAAAACCTAACTACTTAAGGGTCCCTCCACCACCCAAGGTAAGTTTTATTGGTGATTCTAAGTTAATTTTGATTTCCCAACATCCTATTAACACGGGTAAAACCTCCAAATCATTAGATATTCGATTGGGGCATCATTGTTGAGAGAAGAAACCCTAGAACTCGAATTCAAGAAGATTAAACGTCGAAAAGGTAAATCTTCACCCTCTAATTGATTCTATCATTGAATTAATTATTATAGAATCTAGTTCATGGGATATGAGTTGATGGGTTTGATAGAAAAGCATGAACGGTGATAGGTTTGGGTTGTTGATTGGTTATTATTGGTTATGGGTGTTGATTACCTTATGGGTGATTAAGAATAATGTTGAATTATAATCATTTGAGACAATAGAATTTATCTAGGAGCAATAGAATGGGTTATTGGGTGTAGAGACACCATTAATAAGGGCTATGAAGCTTTATGCCACCGAGTGTTTGATAAAATGCCTAAGTGAATAAAACATGACTATTGTTGCTAATTTGGAACCCCTTTGACTTGTATTGATATAGATTAAAGGTGAAAGGGTTGGCGAATGTTGTATTACGCTCAAGAGCAGGAAGTTAAGGTATGTGAGGCTAACTCTCTATGTTTGGGAATGTTAATGATTCTCCCTGCACTACGTTTCTTTTCCGACGTTACTAGTTGCCTCAGAAATATAGTTTAGCCTAGTTCCTTGAATAGTTGTAGAACTTCTATTCTCTAGCTTCATAACTCGTTCACCACTTTCATTCTGAATGTTGTGAGCTCAGTGCGTATTCAATATAGACTTGGGTTTGATGCTCCCGAGTCTTAGTATAGGTTACTCAGTATGCCATAAACAGTTGAAGTTTCAGTGTTCATAATCAGTTCAAGAATACATGTCTCAGTCTAGTCCTATTCAGTATTCCAGTATTATGTAACTCAGTGTGATTCAGTATTCCAGTATTATGTAACTCAGTGTGATTCAGTATTCCAGTATTATGTAACTCAGTGTGATCCAGTATTCCAGTATCATGTAACTCAGTGTAATTCAGTATTTCACTATCATGTATTGCAGTATGATTCTCAGTTCCTGAATATTGAACACCTGTATTTGGCCTTGAGGCTATAGTTTATGCTTTATGCATTTTTGGGCCTGAGGCTGTAGTTTATGCTTTATGCATGTTTGGGCCTGAGGCCGTAGTTTATTATTTATGCACTTTTGGGCCTGAGGCCGTAGTTATGTATACGTATACTTGGGCCTGAGGCCATAGCTTGTGCATATTTATATTGGGCCCGAGGCCGTAGCTTATTAGGATAAATAGGTTGTTCATCATTCAGAAGATGGAGTATTCATATCCTTACTTCCTTTGTTAAGTTCAGTTATCATTTCAGTTATCAGATATCATTTCAGTTATCAGTTATCAATTATCATTTTAGTTATCAGTTATCAGCTATCAGTTACCGTTTCAGTTTCTGTTTCAATAGTTATCATTTCCGTATCAATTATCGATTCTCAGTTATCAGCTCAGTTTCAGTTTCAGCATTTATAATTCTTTCTTTCAGTTGCTTTACATACCAGTGCAATTCAAATGTACTGACATCTTTTTTGCCCGGGGCCTGCATCTCACGATGCAGGCAATGATTTATAGGTTGACGATTCAGAGCACTAGAATTCTCGTACCAGCTATTTGGTGATCCCCAGTTCTTTCGGGGCATTATCATTACCTTACAGTCTTCAGTATTTTTAGACAGTCAGTGTTTTCAGCATTTCATTAGAGGCTTCATAGACTTGAGTAACAGCTAGACAGAGTCACAGTCTTTTCATATTAAGCTATGTTGGCTACAAATATATTTCAGAATTGTATTAGTATTTCCGCACTTTGATTTATATCATCCAGACTTTAAATATATCATCATGTGTTAGTTTATCTTCCACATTCAGTATGTTTTGATACCACATGTTAATTCAACCAGCCAGTTGGTTCGCTCGGTCATATATAGTCAGGCACCGAGTGCTGTGTTACATCCAGGCCCAGGTTCGGGGCGTGACAGGGCCGAACGTTCTTGGCAGAATTCATGCGTGATAATAGAACTGGAAGTTCCTCTTTATAAATGGCATAAAGTCATTCTTTGAAAGATCATTGTTATAAATGAAAGAAGTGATTTGGGTTCTTAAATATGGTGAAAGAGTTGTTCAGTTATTTCTTGTTTTGGGTGTTATTGTTATCTCTATATATCATGCTTAATTCGATCTTCATATTATCATATCGATTGGCCCTTAGTAAGTGTCGGAGTCGACCCGTCGTCACTACTTCTTCGAGGTTAGACTCGATACTTACTGGGTACATATTGTTATATACTCACGCTACACTTCTGTACTTAATTGTACAGGATTTGAGGCAGGTGCATCTGGTCACCAGTCCGGCGTGCAGATTTGATCCCCATCTCAAGACTTCACGGTGAGCTGCCTTCTGAGCCGTTCTGTAGCAGCTAGAGTCTTTTTTATGTTATATTTTTCTGTCTATTTCCTTTCAGACAGTAGACTAGTATTCTTTTGTATATTCTACTAGAATGCCCAGATACTTGTGACACCAGGTCCTGGCACACACACTAGTAGACTTATGATTTTGGAATCGTTTTCATGATTTTGATTTGTAATCATTTTCTTCCGTTTATTTATGTTGCATTGGCAAATTTCTAAATCTTTTTAATAAATGAGGAAAAGTTATCCACTTAGTAATTTATTTAAACAGGAAATCACTAGTTTGATCATTGTTGGCTTGCCTAACAGAGGTGTTGGGAGCCATCACGACCTATAATGGAATTTGGTCGTGAAAACATGGTGTCAGAGCACTAGGTTCACGTAGGTCTTACAAGTTATTGGCATACCTAATAGAGTCTTTCGGATTGATGCGGAGACGCCTACACTTTTCTTCGAGAGGCTATAGGGTGTTAGGAAACTACTCTTTATTCGTATCCTATCGTGCAGTTGATGGTGTAGTAAGTTTCTTCTCTTATTCTCACACAGATGGTGAGAACGCGTGCAGTAGATGTTCCGGACATGGGAGGAGCTGCTCCCCCCATTGCTAGAGGCCGAGGCATAGGCCAGGGGAGGGCACCAGCCCGAGGTCGGGATGAATACGCCCCAAAGTTGCCCCACCTGCGGATCCAATAGAGGATCCTATTATTGAGGAGCAAGGCGAGGTGCCCCCAACAGAGCGACCCCGATAGATTTCATGTTAGCACCGGGCTTTCAGGAGGTCAAGGGTCGTATGCTTTGGTTCATGGATTCTATGACCCAGGCTGGTTTATTTCCAGTAGACCCACCCACATCTTAGACGGGATGGGGAGCACAGACCCCTACTGCTCAGGCTCCTGGGCATGCAACTGCAGTATATTAGACTCCGGGTACACTACCCGTAGGCGAGGCCCAGCCTATTACAGCGGTTGTACCTGATCCTAGACCAGCTGCGGCCGGCGAGCCACAGAAGCTTTTGGACAGATGGACTAGGCTACACCCTCCTATCTTCGGAGGTGAGCGCCATGAGGATCCTCAAGACTTCATTGATAGGTGCAGCGACAAATTGCACAACATGAGGATATTAGAGTCGCATGGGGTGGATTTTACTACTTTCCAGTTGGAGGGCAGGGCCCGTAAATGGTGGCAGTCTTATCTTCTCGGCAGACCAGTGGGTTCTCCTCCCATGACTTGGGACCAGTTCACGCGGCTTTTCTTGGATAGCTATATTACACCCTCCAAGAGGGAAGAGTTGTGGTGTCAGTTTGAGCAGCTCGAGTAGCGTCTGATGTTAGTGACCGATTATGAGGTGAGATTTTCTGAGTTGTCTCGCCATGCACTTATGATACTTCCTATGAACGTAGAGAGAGTGCGGAGATTTGTTTCGGGGTTGCACCCCGGTATTTGGTTAAGTATGGACCGGGAGGTTAAGATGGGTACTGATTATCAGCTAGTAGTGGAGATTGCTCGGAGGATTGAGGGCTACCGCCAGAGGGGTAGAAAGCAGATGCAGCAGGACAAGAGGACCCGTTTCTCTAGAGAGTTTAGAGGTGCAAGCCAGACAGGGGGAGGTCAACTAGCTACTATTTAGTCAGGCGGAGGCCAACTATCTGGCACTCCAGCTAAATTTTATGCTTTTTCGTTCAAACTAGATGCAGTGGCCTCAGATGCCATGATCACAGGTATTATTTCAGTCCGGTAGGGATGCTTCGGTGTTGTTTGATCCAGGGTCTACCTATTCATATGTATCATCTCTATTTGCTCAATTCCTGGATATTCCTCGTGAGTCCTTGGGTACTCCTGTTTATGCGTCCACTCCTATAGGCGATTCTGTGGTTGTGGATCGGATCAATCGGTCCTGTGTGGTCACATTCTGTGGTAGCGAGACCAGAGTGGACCTTTTGTTGCTTGATATGACCGACTTTGAGGTCATCCTAGGCATGGACTGGTTATCTCCATATCACGCCATCTTGATTGCCATGCCAAGACGGTTACCTTAGCTGATGCCCGAGTTGCCTAGATTGGAGTGGAAGGGTTAATCTGTTTGTATAGCTAGGCGAGTCATCTCTTTTTCGAAGGCTCGACATATGGTCGAGAAGGGTTGTTTGGCTTATCTAGCCTATGTCCAGGATACCACCGCAGAGTCTCCGACGATTGATTTAGTGCCAATAGTCCGGGAGTTCGCCGATGTGTTTCCTTCTGACCTTCCAGGCATGCCACCAGATCGTGATATTGATTTCTATATTTACTTGGCTCCAGGTACCCAGCCTATATCTATCCCAGTATCGTATAGCTCCAAAAGAGTTGAAGGAGCAGCTTCAGGAGTTATTGGCAAAAAGGTTTGTCAGACCAAGTGTATCACCTTGGGGTGCACCAGTGTTATTTGTGAAGAAGAAAGATGGAACTATGTGGATGTGCATTGATTACCGCCAGTTGAACAAAGTTATCATCAAGAACAAGTACCCGTTGCCGCGTATCGATGATTTGTTTGACCTGTTTCAGGGTGCTAGGGTATTTTCTAAGATTGACTTGAGATCAGGGTACCATCAGTTGAAGATTCGAGACTCAGATGTTTCGAAGACTGCTTTCCGCACTAGATATGGCCATTATGAGTTTCTGGTAATGTCCTTCGGCTTGACTAATGCCCCAGTGATGTTTATGGATTTGATGAATAGGGTTTTCAAGCCTTATATTGATTCCTTTGTCATTCTCTTCATTGATGACATGTTGATCTACTCACGTAGCTTGGGGGAGCACGAGCAGCATTTGAGAGTGGTGCTTCAGACATTGTGAGAACAAAAGTTATATGCTAAGTTCTCCAAGTGTGAGTTTTGGCTAGAGTCTGTGGCATTCTTGGGGCATGTTGTATCGGGAGAGGGTATTAAGGTGGATCCCAAGAAGATTGAGATAGTTCAGAGTTGGCCTCGTCCCACTTTGGCGACTGAGATCAGGAGTTTCCTAGGGTTAGCAGGTTATTATCGCCGGTTTGTGGAGGGCTTTTCATCCATTGCAGCACCTTTAGCTAGATTGACCCAAAAGGGTGCTCCATTCCGTTGGTCCGATGATTGTGAGGCGAGCTTTTAGAATCTCAAGACAGCTTTGACTACAGCACCGGTTCTAGTGTTGCCTTCCGGTTTAGGGATGTATACGGTTTATTGCGACATCTCACGCGTTGTTTGGGGTGTGTACTGATGCAGGAGGGGCGAGTTATTGCATATGCTTCACGTCAGCTAAGGATTCGTGAGAAGAACTACCCTGTGCACGATCTAGAGTTAGCCGTGATCGTTCATGCTCTTAAGATATGGAGGCATTATTTTTGTGGGGTGTCATGTGAGGTTTACACTAATCATCGCAGCTTGCAGAATTTCTTCAAGCAAAGGGATCTCAATTTGAGGCAGCGCAGATGGCTTGAGTTACTGAAGGATTATGACATCACCATTCTTTGTCATCCGGGCAAGGCGAATGTAGTCGCGGATGCCTTGAGCAGAAAGGCGGAGAGTATGGGTAGCTTGGCATCCATTTCAGCAAAGGAGAGACCAC
Source organism: Nicotiana attenuata (assembly GCF_001879085.1). Classification (NCBI taxonomy): domain Eukaryota; kingdom Viridiplantae; phylum Streptophyta; class Magnoliopsida; order Solanales; family Solanaceae; genus Nicotiana; species Nicotiana attenuata. The sequence goes on along the minus strand of NW_017671300.1, from coordinate 15,309 downwards.
TAGCTTTGGACATTCAGTCCTTGGCTAACAGACTTGTGACGTTGGACATTTCAGAGCCTAGCCGAGTTCTTGCATGTGTTGTTGCTCAGTCTTTATTATTGGAGCAGATCAAGGCTCGCCAGTTTGATGATCCGCACTTGGAAGTTCTCAGAGAGACGGTACTACAGGGTGGTGCCAAGGATGTTTCTATTGGCGAGGATGGTGTTCTGCGATTCCAGGTGTTTACCGTGAAAATGGTAATAACAATTAAATTTGTTGATGGGACTCTAAAAATACGTGATCTATTTTTCTGCTACTCGTGGAGCAGTTGATGATGTGAGTGTGTAGTTTGAGGGTGAGACGCGAGCTAAAATGAAGCAGTAATCGAATCGAGAGATATCCGTTCGGGGCCTCGAGCTGGTCAATTCGGGGCCTCGAGGTCGAGTCTCGAGCTCGGGCTCGAGCTATCGGGGGAAATCGGGGAAGAGCTAACAGATGCAATAATATTAAAGGAGGCTCTTTATAGCCAATGATAAGCAATAAGCAAGCAATGAATATGGAACAAGTATGAAAATAATAGGATAGAACAACAGTGTCGAGAGAGCATCTTAGAGAGAAAGAGAGAGAGTTATCATATATTTCCTGTAGAGTCTTTGGAGCAACATCTGTGCTTTACAAAATAATTAGATTCCCCTTTATATAGAAGGGAAGAAGTTTATATGGTAAGGCACAAATTAGCTGTAAAGGCGTGGAGATGGGACGACTGAAATGACGCCTCGAGTATGGCTCAGAATAGCCTTGCTATGCTTTGCCAAACTTAGCCGTGACAGATTCAGCCGTGTCTTGGGAACTCCTATTTCTACTTTAGCCTCTATCAATATCCTCCCGAGGCCGGGTGCCGATGGGCCCCGAGGGAGAAGACTCGAGCACATCTTCGCAGCCTCGAGGCTTTGAGTCGATCTTCCAAAATGCTTATAAGATGGGAAATTGAACTCTCCGATTTTGCCGTACACAGATAGTCTCCGCGTTTCCTAGATCGAAGTGAGAGGAAACAAATTTGATGCCCAACTCTTCAAGTTCCTTGCGCCGATGTCATATCGGGGATGCAGCCTATGATGTTAGCCTTTGTGACAATCGGGAGATCCCTTGGACTTGTCTTTTCGGCGCCATTCAATGCACTGTCAATTCTCGTTTTTCAAAGCGGCAGTACCACCGTCGATTTGATTTTCAAGAACGCATTGATTGCGCCTGCCGATCCGTCTTTCGAAGACATCGCAGACCGTGTGATTTCTCCCTACAAATGCGCGAACTTTGATGCTATTTCTTCAATTAAGTATCTTCTTTCCTCCATTCATTCGTTCCTCTTTGCTACCTTTACACCATCTTCTCCTATTGTTAGCTGCTATGTTTGGGGTTCACGGCCCTAAAGTTGTATGGCAACGTCCTTATCAGCTGTATAGGGGCATCCTGCCCGAGCTTCCCCCTGTCGAACGAGATTGTACCGTCTTAATGCTGTTGGTGTTGCTATCACGGCTGCTATCGCCACCGTTACTGACTCGAGATGATGATACATGGGGGCTGATTTCTTCCGGTTCGGACAAGCGTTCAGATTCTACACCGCTGCTCACTCTCCTACCCCGGCCTGGTGTGGCACTTCATTCCTTGGGTTTTTCCCCAAGGGATAAAATGGCACAAGCGACTGTCGAGGCTGGGGCCCGCCGGATCTTCACCCTTTGGCTTCGGCGGGCTATGTCTCTTTTTTCTGCCTCTTCTGCGTCCTCCCTCTTTTTTCTTCTCCGTCTTTTCCCTCGGATATGTTATTCCGAGGGATTGAGCTGGGAACCTAGGGAAGGTGGCGGTCGAAGGTATTTCCTTTGACGACGCAAGCTCGAGGAGGCAGCGCTTTGGGGATATTGCTACCGGAGATGAACCTTCGAGGATAAACTAGGTTTATGCTTCGCATATCCCCCTTTGTTTCCTTATCTCTGAGTAGAAACCTTCTGTAAGCTTTTGTAATCATATGTAAGGACTCCTCGAGAGCCGTTGTAAGCAAATTCCCATAAATATAAAGATATTTTTTGACTTCTGCCTTTGATGTTTGCTATATTTCCTTTAATTTTTGCGATGACCCTGAATGTATGCTTCTGCTACCGATCATCAACATTCAGCTCAAACGAGAGTATTTTTCTTGGATTTGTTTGATAGAAATGGCTCCCTTTCGAGCCCATCGTTGTTTCTCGGATCAGGCTCGAATTGGTCTGATAGATCGGGCCAACAAGATCCTCGAGTCTCATAGAGATAATACTTTGAGACTTGAAGTTCTTGAGGGCGGTTTTTGAGTGAAGTTGGCTTAGGACGCCCGGAGATTTGCCTTGAACTTGTCGAAGATAACCCTTCTAAGACATTGTAGATAGGTCCTAAATGATGGATTGCCCGAATCTTGGCGGTGCCCTGAGGCCGAGTTGTATGATCATTGGCTAGTTTTGGTGCATTGTGCGTTGGTTCAAGCCTTCGGAAGGATGTAGAATGCCGGTTATGAGTCTTCGGAGCGAGGTGAGTCTCCTTTCTAATTCTGTGAGGGGGAAATTACCCCATAAGTGAGTTAAATTGATTATGTGCTCCTAGTTGTGGGGGGCTACGTGCGCACGAGGTGACGAGAGTTCGTGCGTAGCTACTATTATGCCATTGTCTGGGTAGTTTAGGACCCAAAAGCATGTCATATGTGGATTAATTGTGAAATCATTGATGGCTCAGATTGCTTAAATCATATTAAATTAATAATTGGATTTTCTAAAAGACTTAAGCTTCGTTTTTCTCAAATTAATAAAGA